>NC_090255.1:37618435-37625935 GCF_037325665.1 Littorina saxatilis
TTTAACTGGAAGTAGGTCAGAGAAACGAGGGAGAGGCGAATGAAATCTACTGTTAAAGTAAGAAGGTCAGACCACAGAATGACACTTTAATAAAAAAAATATGTCTGCTTCCTGTGATGACTACAAAATAAATATATATACCAGAGACATAGATATGTATGTCTCTGTATATACACAGAAAAAAAGAGAGAAAAATAACCCACCATGTCCACAATAATTTCATTTCATGTTGGAATCATATGTGGATACTATAAATATGATAAACTAATTCCACAAAGTTTTTCTTAATTAGATGTAACTAAGGACCGAAGCCAAAAAGACGACTCATTGTGTCGCATTAGGGAGATAGAATATATTTTACTGTTAGTTATAGCAGAGACATAGTATGTCTCTGGTTATAGTTACTACGAAGCATGTTCTCTATGATGAGACTAATATTCAAAATCTGGAGACTGTAACGTTAACGAACCTAGTGCAAGATGGTGAGTATTCCAAATTTCTCTAAAAAGGTAATAAAGTTATCTTACGTCTTTTGTATAACGTGAATCATGTAATGAAAATATAAGGACCAAAGAATCTTCTAACTTGGATTCTTTTATTGGATGTTTCTTTGTTTTGATTAGCCGGTCATTGGTCATTGGTCATTTGCAAAATTTGATTTGAAATAACTGAACAGTGTTGCTGGCAGCAGTCTGAGTACAGTGGCTTAGCTGTTTCTGACAATACCGTAAAAACTAGAGTATTAGTTTTTTTTAAGATGAATCATTGATTTGCAAAATGAATCAGTGAAAATTATTTTTCACTTTTGAGAAAATAAAGTGATATTGTTTTATATTGCAGTGCTGTATCATTTTGTGAGCTATTTTGTCGTACCCACACCCCCAACGCCCTCAACCCCAGCCCCTCCAAGAAAAAAAAGATATAAACCCCAACACTTCGCTCACCACCCCCCCCCCCCCCCCCCCGCCTCCTTATACCCACAACCTCTCTCCCGTCATCTCGAATTCGACTCGGTTAAATTATTTTCCCCGGAGCTGACAGGAAGCGTGATCCGCAATTACAGCTGATAGCGCCGGGCATGCGCAGGTGTATTGTTCCGGTGCTGATGAACTAAGGGCAAGTAATTGACGGTGGCAGGTTGCAAGACATCATTTGATGCCTCGTTGAGCTGCCGGGGATGCAAAATTTATTGTCGACACTCTCTCGTGAAAGTCTCCCCTTCTCTGTCTCTCTATCTTTTAGAAGGCAATTGGGAGAAGAGAGTTAGGTGGACCATTGGGGGTTGGTGTTCTGAAAGGGAAGCAAAGGGTGGGGGAGTTGGGAATGTTAAGCTAGACACATTTTCTCTCTCTACATTTTGTGAGGGATTGATATAGTGTTTCTATTTTTTCTTTTATTTATTCTATTTTTGTTTTTGTTCTTCCCTTCTATTTTTCTGTCTATGTTAATTGGTCACCCTCTCCATCCCCTTTCTTTTGTTTTATTCGCTGTTTCTTATTTTTATTTTACAATACAATACAAGACAAGACAAGACAAGACAAGACAAGACAAGACAAGACAATGCAATGCAATGCAATGCAATACAATAAAATACAATAAATAGTGGTACATACAGAAATAATTATGTCTTTAGATTCGTCATACACAATTTTCTTTCTTTCTTCATCGTCTTCTTTTTTTTCTCTGTTATACTTGCGGCATAGTAGAGAGAGAGAGAGGGGGGGGGGGGTGTGGGTGGCTCTGTTAATGCGTGACATTGTTGCGTCACGCTAAGTTAGTGGTGACTGCCTGTGATAATTAGCGTGTATGTACGTCACAGTAGCGTGACGGTCACTCCGTGCTGAAAATTAGTACTGCTTTTTTTTCACTGTTTGCTACTAGTTATAGGCAGGTGTAAATGTGAGTAGAAGAAGTAGGGATAAGAAGAAGCATGGACATTGAAACATACAGTCTTCTGGGTAAGTACTGACGCCTTTTCTCCAGCTCGGTATGATTGGGTCAAATTTTATTTGTGTTTTGAAAATTGAGGCGGCACAGTGGCGGAGGCTGAGTGGAAGGGGGGGGGGTGGGGGTGGGGGGGGGGGGGCAGAGGAGAAGAAGTAGGGGTAGGAACGCACAAAAAAGGAGGTAGAAGTAAAGAACAGACTTAAAGAGATAACAAGAAACTAGAATCGCTTTGATCGCACTTAATCGACCAAGACTCCGCGGTTGCATACTCAGTCTTTTCTTTCAAAGCCGTTTGAGCTAAACGGATTACCTACTGAGCGAATAGTTTCTAATGGTCTCATCTCTCTTTTGTCTTGCTACACTTAACAGGTGGGAAACCGAAATCGGATATCTTTGAGAATGAACCGGTTTCTGTTGGCTGTGACGTTTTAGCATTCAGAGGCACGATTTCCAACTCCTGTCGCAAAAGAGCGGAACGAAATCAAGGGAGATAATTCTCAACTCAAGGAGTGGTGGCAATAGACATCTCAACCCAGCGTACCGCGTGTGTGGCGCTTTAAACCATTGATTCGCTTCCTCACTTCAAGTGACGGTCCTTGCAACCTGAGACAACACACGGGAAAACCTGGTATAGATCAAACAGATAGATTTTTGGCTCACGTAAGTGTAGCCTATGCGATGATAAACTTTGTCTGTCTGTGCGTGCGTATGTATGTATGTATGTATGTATGTATGTGTGTATGTCTGTGGTAGAAACTTTAACATTTCCGAGTCTATGGATTACGTCAGTCTCGGTCAAAAGTGTTCGACGTGTGTGATAGAAACTATTTGAAGACGTCATATTATGACGTAAGAGGGTCAGACGTCACGCAAAGGAATTACTGAAAGTCTCGGTCATTGTTATTGTGAGCGGGCCGAGACTTCTTGGCAGATCCAGGGTCTCGCTTTCTTGCATAGTTTCACCTATGCTTACTGTGTGTGTGTGTGTGTGTGTGTGTGTGTGTGTGTGTGTGTGTGTGTGTGTGTGTGTGTGTGTGTGTGTGTGTGTGTGTGTGTGTGTGTGTGTGTGTGTGTATGTGTGACGGAGTGATTGAGTTTGTGTTACTGTTTGTCGATTTCTTACGTGAGCCTTGAAGGCTTCGCCTCTTGTTCAAATAAAATTTGTTTTCGGGAGGGCCTGTTAATTTTCTTTATACAAACTACTAAATTTCAAAGCAAACCTCACGGTGCGTCAACTGATTCCGTTCATACACCGGATGTTTCCGTTCATCTGCAGGATGTTTCCGTTCATACAGCCTAATTTTTTACACTTGCTTGGGGAAAAACGTGGCAGTAAGTCGTGTGGGCAGCGCTCTTTTGTGATATTGCAAGAATAAGGTAGCTAATTGGTTGAGCTATGTGTACGATAAGTACCAAGGTGCTATTAATCCTCATACACACGCGGGCCGAACGAGGCAGAATTGCCTGATTTTTTAAAATGTTCTTGTTTTTCTCGCTCTAATATCGAATCTGACCCTTGATTTGCACATGATCACCAAAACCATTGCCTGTTACGACATTTCGCTCGAACAGAAGTTTATAGAAACCCATGGCTTTTGTATAATCACTTGTCTTTTGAAAATATGCAGATTCCGTTCATACACCATGTTTCCGTTCGTACAAAAACATCCGGTGTATGAACAGAATCAGTTGACACACCGTGAACCTTACCCCTTGCAAATCCAACGCGTTCGTGGTTCACCGGGTGAGCATATGTCACTCGACCCATTTCGCGGTGGACACCCCTTGTATATGTTACGGTCAAATCGGGAAATCAGGTATTTCACGAGAATGTCTGAAAGTTTAGGCATTCATGGTAAATACCTGGTTTGATCAGGCAATTCCGGAAATGACTGAATTTTTTTAGGCACTATCAGGAAATGACTAAAAACTACTTGTGCAAATTTCCCGTTTTGCCTGACTGTTAGGCAAAACGGGTTGTTCTGAGACCTTGTCTGTTTTTACCTCGCCTGCCTTGAGCATGGATTTCTCTTCTAGCACATTGTCTATTCATCGTTTTCCCCATTTCACTGAGTTCGGAGTGATTGCAGTTTGTTTTTTTACGGGTGCAGGTCACTACCGCGAGTGTAACACTATCGCGTGTGTAAGACTACGAGCACGAATTTATTGTGATTTTCTCGTAAAGATCGGAGTGATTGGAGTTTGTTTTTACATAGCCGGCCTTGAGCACGAATTTATTGTGAGTTTCTCGTATAGCACATTGTCTTTTTACATTTATTTTTTCTTTTCCCCTTTTCGCTGAGTTTGGATTGATTGGAGTTCACTTTCAGTATAATGCTAGTTCCATTGTGACGTTGCTCTCAATGTTGAGGGTAGCAATGGAGGAAACAGAATTGGTAGAAGACCGATTTAATCGGTTAATCTTTCAAAAGTACGCCAAAAATGGAAAACACTTGATGCCAAAGTCCAAATATTTTCAAATACTTGAAGAGATGATGGAAAACGGAAGTCGGAAAACTCCACGTCAGTACAAGCTGTTTTCGAAGTAAGTAGACTCCTCTCTCTCTCTCTCGTTCCTCCCTCTCTCTCAAACCTGTCTTTCTGTCTGTCTCTGTCCCTCTCTGTCACTTCTCTCTGTCACTGTTTGTCTCGATGTATGTATCTCTCTCTCTGTGACTCTCTTTCTCTCTCTCTTCTCTCTAACATACACACATACACGCACACACGCGCAGACACAGATAATATAATAGTGATCTCTTCATTTTGAATCAGGTATGAAATTGTATCACTTCTCTCTAACACACACACACACACACACACACACACACACACACACACACACACGCGCACACACGCGCAGACACAGATAATAAAATAGTGATCTCTTGATTTTGAATCAGGTATGAAATTGTATCACTTCTCTCTAACACACAAACACACACACACGCACACACGCGCAGACACAAATAATAAAATAGTGATCTCTTGATTTTGAATCAGGTATGAAATTTTATCACTTCTCTCTAACACACACACGCACACACGCGCAGACACAGATAATAAAATAGTGATCTCTTGATTTTGATTCAGATTTCTTCGCGCGGCCGTCATCCTGGGCTCCCAAAGCGGAGGACAAGGATACGTCAAGTGCAACTGTTCGGGTGCAAAGAAATGCCAGAACAATCGGTGCAAATGCTTCAAAGCAAAACTGAAGTGCAACAGTCGGTGTCACCAATCCTTGACTTGTGGAAACAAATGAACTGTTGACAGAAAGTTCTGTTTTAATGTACATTTTAGTTTTTAGAATTAAACATTAAAATGATAACATCATTATGTTCTTTAATTGAATGCCTTAAAATCAAGAGAGAGAAAGAGATAGGAGAGAGAGAGAGAGAGAGAATACAGAATAGATTCCACAATGACAGCATTGGCCCGGCACAGGCAGTTGATGGCTGGACAGCAATACCTTCCTGATGGAAAAGAGGCATGAAACCAATTACGACCCCAGCCATTCAAAGTTTTATAGTAGGCTTCTGTGCTGAAATGCTTTTTGACTCTCACCAGAAACACAGATTGTGAGCTGTAGGCATTCTCCGATAATGCCTGGCAGCCTATTTCAGTCAATCACCGATAGTGCCTAAACATATTCAGTCATTTCCGGATTTGCCTGATCAAACCAGGTATTTACCGTGAATGCCTAAACTTTCAGGCATTCTCGTGAAATACCTGATTTCCCGATTTGACTGTAACATATACATGTGTGAAGTATGTGCTGCAAAGGAATGTGACCGACCGAGCAAAAGGAGGGGAATTGCTCGATTAGTAAGTAGTGTTAATGACTGAAGCTATCGTTAACATAAACACCTCCAAAATAACTTTTTTTACCCATAATTAAGCCGATGGTCCGATCGTCTCGAAGCGATTTCCATGAAATATACGAAAAGATAGAAAAAAATAAAATAAAAACTTCTTAAATCAAAGGGGAACATTGAAGTACGAGAGGGTCGCGGGTTAGTTATACACTACCCGTCATAAAAAAAGTACACAAATACATTTAGCTGTAGATCTTTGTGATACGGCCAGTTATATTAAAAACAATTCAAGTGTATTGCCAGAAAGGTCATTCATTCCCCTACCGTATGAAATAAAGAGTTTCCTTTGTCTTAAATTAGTGTTTATGCAATGTACCGGAGACCTAGGACACCCCCCAGAATCAAATTCAAGTCAAGTCAAGTCAATATTTATTTCAAAAAACCCCTAGGGTTGCAGACACTAAAATACACACAAAATCGAAATAAGCAAGAGTGACCCCGTTTTTAATCTCAAACGGAAGAACAACTCATTTTCTACACATACACTTTATTTGGTTTAGCCGTTGTGTCTAGCAGTGTTGTTTTGCAATAATTTTTGTTGAAGAAGACTGGTGTCAGCCTCTTCAGAAGCCATAACATGCTTGTTTTGGCGTCATTTTTTGTGGGCTATGTGGGTAAAACCCCTGTAGTTTTGTAATGGCTCATTCTATTGCTTTTACATTTGACATGAGTATTGATAACACAATTGCCAAAAAGTGTGTGTAATATCATGGCGTTTTGATCATTTTGTGGGACGTACTGGAACTTTTCAAAACAGTTTTATTAAACTGTAAAAACTTTTTACAGTATGGTTGCAACAATTCAGCATTTTGCACACTTCAACACAAACGAATATTACAATTTGGGATTAATTTTGGTACAAAAGCAACAACGCGCTTGGGTGGTTGGGAAATGAGAACGCGAAACAACAATAACGAGAAACAGGTCTTCCTACATCAAAACTCAGTCCGGCGCAGCAGACTGAACTGGCACGCTTACTATCGCTGTGAGTGACGTGCCAGTTCAGTCTGCTGCGCTGGACTGGGTTTTGGTGTTGGAAGACCTGTTTTTCGTAATTGCTCTTTTGCGTTCACATTTCCATACCACCCAAGCGCGTTGTTGCTTTTGTACCATAAATAATTCCCAATTGTAATATTCATTTGTGTTGAAGTTTTACCTTGTGAGTTATTTAGACTCGAAAGGGTATATCCTACTGTGTGACGTACGTTGCTTGGTTGCTCAGTGGTTGGGGTTTCATGTCCCTTCAACCTAGTTGGCGTCTGTGTGTGTGTGTGTGTGTGTGTGTGTGTGTGTGTGTGTGTGTGTGTGTGTGTGTGTGCGTGTGTGTGTGTGTGTGTGTGTGTGTGCGTGTGTGTGTGTGTGTGTGTGTGTCTGTGTGTGTGTGTGTGTGTGTGTGTGTGTCTGTGTGTGTGTGTGTGTCTGTGTGTGTGTGTGTGTGTGTGTCTGTGTGTGTGTGTGCGTGTGTCTGTGTCTGTGTGTCTGTGTGTGTGTGTGTGCGTGTGTGTGTGTATGTGTGTATGTGTGTGCGTGTGTGTGTGTGTGTGTCTGTGTGTGTGTGTGTGTGTGTGTGTGTGTGTGCACGCGCGTGTGTGTGTGTGTGCACGCGCGCGCGCGTGCGTGTGTGCGTGTGTGTGTGTGTGTGTGTGTGCGCGCGTGCGTGTGTGTGTGTGTGTCTATCTAT
>NC_090255.1:37630935-37651300 GCF_037325665.1 Littorina saxatilis
GGTCTTTCGTCCGTGTGTGTTCGCTCGTGGATGAGCAGGTTGTACGACTTGGTGAACTGCCGCTGGCAGAACTTGCAGATGAACTCTTTCTTGGTTCTTTGAAACGAGAATAAAAATACATACAGCAAAGGTTCGTTATGGGGAACGTTTACTCGTTGACAAAACAAAACATTCACTGCAAACTTTCGGGTGAATTCGCTCTTTGCTCTTTTTAATAATAATAATTAATAATTCTCTTTATTTATATAGCGCCTTATCCGAAGTTCAAAGCGCTTTTATGCCGTGTGAGATGGAATTTTTTACACAATATATCACGCATTCACATCGACCAGCAAACCTCAAGCCTGTTAGGCGAATGTTCACCTTTCGCGGCCTTTATTCCAAGTCACACGGGTATTTGATGGAAATTTTTATCTATGCCTATACAATTTTGCCAGGAAAGACCCTTTTGTCAATCGTGGGATCTTTAACGTGCACACCCCAATATAGTGTACACGTTAATTGAATTAAACTATTGTTAAGGCGGACCGAGAAAAACAACTCCTCTTGAAATGTAGGCAAAAGTACAGAATTTAAAAACCAGAATATCTGTAAAAAAAAAATAAAAAATGTAAAAAAATTTGAATTTTTTTGTGTGTGAAAAAAACACAAATTGAATTAACAAGATTTGATGAAAAAAAATGTAAGGTCTTGAAAGGAGGCGGTAGTCTTAAATCGGGGGTGAGGGGGGGGGGGGGCTTATAGAGGGCCTGTCGTGAAGGTATGTGTGTGTTTCTACTATAAAAGAGTAGATGACCCAAAGCTTTAAACAAACTTTAAAAAAGGCCTCCCAACAAAAAATAAAATGAATTAAAGAGATCACCACTTACCTGGGACCTGAGTGTCTTCTGAGCTTTTTGAGAGTGATGGTTGGTGGCCTCTGCGGTGCCTGGGGACATACCTCACAACCACTGCCCAGTGCTGAGTAGCTGTAACATACAGGACGCAGCGCTCTTAGCGTCCCGAACAGTAACAGTGCTACTTTGTTCCTCTTCTTTGCTTTGATTTTTCATTCCCTTTTCGTTAATTATCTAGCATTTCTGTTCTCACCATTTCAGTTCTGATCTTTTTAGTTTGTCAAAAGATTTGCTAGAGAGAGGTCCCAAAGCTATTAATAGTCCTTTGAGACCTAATGAAATGACTGAATTCAAGTTCTTTTTGCGCTCTTCTAACACACAATGCGCATGTTTTATGTAGAAATAGTTCAATCTTTACAAAATAGCAACAACTGTGTTTGAGGAATTGTTTTAAAACGTAAGCCATCAATGTCCATACTTCCAAAAGTGAAAGTAAGCGTTCGTAACGATTTTACTTTAAACGCTGTAAGACATTTACACCCAAGTCGGACGCCGTAGACATAACTCCTTTCAATATCATTGCTGAAAGTAGAACACTAGTTGTTTTACATTCTATTTTGCGAGAGACTCGTCCCAACTTCTCAATACCTGATTTTCGGAAATAATTCTACAGTGTTTTTTTTTTATGCGATGTGGAAAAGTCGCATTCCTTGATGGCGAGGCAAGCTTTAAGCTGTCATTTACGTATGCTAGAAGTCCTGCTTTTTTTTTTTCCTTTTTTTTCTATATACATCGGAGCTTATTATTCACTTTGACAACATGCATAATCACTTGCCATCAATGATCAATGGCCAGTATCTCTGAGCTATTTATAGCTCAGATTTCCTCACCTTCAAGGAACACAACTTTGCCACAGCGCGTAAACACGTCGACAGGAAATTCGGGAAATTCGGGAAAATCGTACACTGTAGTATATTTAGAATCCAACAAAAATATTTATTAATACTATCTAAGAGAAACCAGGCTGGAAACCTACTAAATAAGAAAAGTATCAGAACACCTACCTTGGATGATGAAAGTGAGGCTCAACATGGCTAATGATCGTGGCATCTTGTGATTGGTTGCAGCTGACCTTTCGACCTTCATTCTCCTCCGTAACTGCACGCGCTAGGTTGGCAAAGTCAAATCGAGGCTTGTCTTTTCCTTTCTTTGAACTTGGTGCGTCTGAAAGTAAACAGGCATTCTGAGTTTTAAAATCGCTTTTTTGCGCTGTTTTTGTTTTGTCACGTTTTGTTTTTTTGAGTTTTGTTAAAGTGGATTCGTCAGAAAGAAAAAAATTCTTATTTTGAAGATGGTTTTGCTGCCCTTCGACTTGATTTCGTCAGAAAGAAAGGAGATATTTTATTTTTCAAGACTAAAGACAGGTAGATAGATACAATTCTTGGTTTGGATTCACTTTTACTCGGTGAACACAAACGGGAATACAACAGATCTGAATTTTGACAAGTTCGACTATTGGTTAATTGTGGTGTCCAAATTCTGCGGTTAGTCCTGACATGGTAAAAATTACTGAAAGTTCGATGACATCATTTTCAAAAGAATCATTCTGTGTAAGAAAGAACAGTATATTCTAACACATCCTTAGAAAACGTGTTAACAAAGCAAACATTTTTTTTTAGCATCTCTCGTAAGTTACGAATGGATGAGAAAAGTCCATTGTTCTTGCAAAAGCTCCCTTTAAAGTGTAAAAAAACAAAACAAAAAACACCAAAAACCAAAATCAACACTCACTTTCATTACTTGTTGAGGATCTTTTCGCACAGCAAAACGACAGGTCCAAAACCAGCGCAGGTGACGTCATACCGCACTCCCGCGTCGAAGCCTCCACGGGTGACGCTTTGGGTGACGTCATCCAAACTTCGTCTGACGTAACGTAACACTTTTGTCTTTCATACATGTGGAACCTTGCTGTGTCGATCTCAAGGCTGAGTCGAGGTTCGTAAAAAGAGGAGTAGGTGTGCTGCTGCGTCGAAAGGAGAGAAGGAGAAGAATAACATGTTCCGAGGCCTTGACATTCGCTTGCTGGTTGCCAAGGATACACTGGAAACGGAAACGGAAGACAAGAAGGCACAGGGTATTGTGGGATTGGAACTGCGATGACGTCCGCCATTTTGTGATGTCCTTCCAGTTTGATGAAATTTTGGTCTGAAAAAGGGAAAACAATAGTTACAAACTTTAAGAACAAAAAAGGCTTGATGAAATTTATGTTCATTGAACACATGTTTGTAGACAAAAAATTGCCAGCGTCTTCGTCTAGCTAACAGATAAAGAGATGAGTCAATAATGATCAAATAAATATCCCCAAAAGATTAGCTCTGATAAATAAATAGACGATCAACTTAGTTAAGCTAAGTAAAATGAATTAATCATCAATGTCTTTAGAATGTATTCATTGATTTTTCCAACGGAACATTTTCAACTTCGTCACCTCGACTTTCTCATTGAGCAAAGATATTTTGTCTACGCTTTTGGCTTTAACGTTTAATACACAGAATAATGTTTTTTTGTTTGTTTGTTTGTTTGTTTGTTTGTTTGTGTGTTTCTTTCTTTCTTTCCTATTTTCTTTGTTTGCTAGTTTACGCGGTTGACATGACTTCGTCCACAAGTAGTCTTTTGTGTTTTTATTACCTGTTTAAACAATATTTGATTTGTCAAGTGTCTGTCCTTTAGATCAAAGACACTCTCTCTCTCTCTCTCTCTCTCTCTCTCTCTCTCTCTCTCTCTCTCTCTCTCTCTCTCTCTCTCTCTCCGAGTCTCTCCTTCTCTCTCTCTCCCTCTCTCTCTCTCTCTCTCTCTCTCTCTCTCTCTCTCTCTCTCTCTCTCTCTCTCTCTCTCTCTCTCTCTCTCTCCACCCCGAACCTAACATGGGGGCCACACATCAAAAACCTTGTCGGCAAAGCCAAGAAAGCACTTAGTCTCCTCAAAGTGTTAAAACGAGAGACCTGGGCCTCAAATAAAGACAGCCTGCTTCACATTACGAAAGCCATTATAAGATCCCGTTTAACCTATGGTCAAGAAGCTTTTTTTGCTGCATCAAAATCGAATCTAAAACTATTGGAAAGAGCCGAAATGGCTGCACTCAAAATCATCTTTGATCTCCCAAAACACTCCATAAACAAACTAGTGTATCAAGAGGCTGGCTGGCTGCCCCTCGATGAAGAAAGAAGACTAAAGTCGGCCCAGTTTGTATCAAGAGCCAGTACAGTTGATAATGCTGTGAACGAAGAGCTCACTGCTGAGTTCGACACAATTACCTCGGCCCCTTACCAAAACCTAAAAAGAAAAACACCCACAATATACGAAGCAACGATCCCACTAGCAGACTATGTTCAACCGATATTTCAAGAAAGTGGGGTAAACCCAGGTAGGATGGCCCACATTCCCATTCACCCCTTCCCCTTTTGGTTCATGGAATCTCCCATTATCATCCCTGATCATGATCTGGGTGTAACAAAAAAAGATAACCCTGTACTTGTCTCATCACTATAGTAAGAGAAATAATCTCAAACAGTTACAAAGATCACCTACAGATATTTACTGACGGCTCAAAACAAAATAATGACCAAACTGGCTGTGCTTTTGTCATTCCTGACCTCAAAATAACTTACAAATTTAAACTCAATAAGGATGTGTCCATTTTCACTGCAGAAATGTACGCCATCTTAAGAGCATGCCACTATGTCAATGACCTTCCTCGACCCCCAACAAGAGTCGTCATTCTCTCCGACTCAAAATCAGCTCTGACTGCTCTCCAAAATGGTTCCAGAAACCGGGAAGAGCTTCAGACGGAAATATTGTTCCTCTGTCACCAGATCATTGCCTCTGGGACAGAACTGACCCTTATGTACATCCCCTCACACACAGGGATCAGAGGCAATGATATGGCTGACAGAGCAGCAAAAGAGGCTGTCACAGATCAAGCAGCATTTCATGACCTAAAATTAACAAAGACGGAAGCAAAACACAAAATGGCCAAAGTTGCCTGGTGTCACTGGGAAACAGAATTAAAAACAGAAGTCAATGCCCATGGTTGGCTTATTATGCCCCGACAAACAAAACAAAACAGGCCTGCACACCCTTGTCAACGAACACAAACTGAAACCCCATGAGTTTTTAGATAAACATTGCACGCTTCAATGGAAGCCAGCATACACCCTGTGTCTCTCAATATATAAGGCTGAAATAGGACATATGTTCTGAAAACCTCATCCCCTTTCCTCCTTCCCACCCCTCAATCCTCTCTGCCACCGACCCCTTACCCCCCCCCCCCCCCTTCCCTCCCACGCCCAACAACTAAAGCGTCTAAAACACAAAGCCATAGCTATACTCAATTGATCAAACAAGGCTGCCCTCCTACCTGAACTTAAGTTCCCCATTCTGATATATTTTTTAGGAAGTTGCTTCAATATTTTCCTTTGGCAAAAAATTAATTGAGTTAATTTTTTTAATTTTTTTATTTTTTATTTATTTATTGATTTATTTATTTTTATTTTTTATTTTTATTTTTTTTATTTTTTTTTATTCATTTATTTTTTTTAAAATTTTTATAACTTATTCAGCCACACATATAAACATATCCTACATACATAAAAAGCAAATAAGCCTACAAAACCGCTCCAGTCCAACCATATTCCGCGTACACAATCATTACTTCCATCCCCATTTCGAAATATCGCAACAACAGACCTCCAGATATATAACACGATCATATGTGTTCTCTGTTTGCATGTTTGTCCAGTGTCTTGTCCCCACATAAAGCATATTAACTCCACCTGTCCCAAGATAGGCCAAATAGTTCTAAGAGGACGTTAAAACTAATTATCATCATCTCTCTCTCTCTCTCTCTCTCTCTCTCTCTCTCTCTCTCACACACACACACACCCCTCTCTCTCTCTCTCTCTCTTTCTCTCTCTCTCTTTCTCTCTCACACCCCTCCCCCCCCCCCCCCCCCCACCCCTCTCTCTCTCTCTCTCTCTCTCTGAGGTTTTCTCGTCAACACGTCAGTTTTGTCTCTCTGCACTTGATCCCGTGACCCCTGACCTGGCATGCTATCGGAGCGCCACCTATCAGGAGGTCATTCTGTGTCTGGCACCGTTTCCCACGCTGCCCATACGATTGTCTCCCTTTGCCCAAGGGATGATAACTCAGACCTGACGGGAGCTGCGTGGATTGTCGTTCATGCTTAATTGCTTAATTGAGAGATTTTTATGTTTCTTGCATGGTTCGTTTGTGTCAAACAATTGTATGAGCCGTGAAATAGATCAGATGCGGAAGAAATAAAACAACAACATAAAATGAAAGAACAATTAACAAAGACACCAACAAAACAGGTGCTTGCTAGTTTCACAAAGTCAAGTTTTCGATACAAGCAAAAAGAAGTGTTGGTTGTGATGATTCCTAAAACAAGAACATTGCAGAAACAATGAATCCTTAAAATGCGCAAATAAGCCAGATAAGTCTGTTTTTCTTTTTGTTTTATTGTTTGTTTGTTTGTTAGTTTGTTAGTTAGTTAGTTTGTTTGTTTGTTTGTTTGTATGTTGTCTTGAGAACCCAGGGGGGGGGGGGGGTTCATGAGCGACCGATTTGACAGCATCGATCTTCTCTTTTTTTGTGTCTGGCCTACTCTTAACCAGACAGACAAAAAGCAAATGCGAGAAAAGATAAGACAAGAAATGGAAAAAAAGGAAAACAAAGGGGGGAAAAAAGAAGAAAAAAAGTCCTTTCTGCAAAAAGAAAAGACAAAAGCCAAACAGGACAGAGAACATTATTTTCAGAAGTCACACTAAATCCTGGCTACTGTCCAGTAATTATCCCGGTGCACTACGGCTCCCGTCCGTACTATCAAAGTTACTGTCCGCCATCTTTGATAATCCCCAACCCAAAAGGTCGCGTTCTCGTCTTTCACAGGGCGACAGAGACATCGTTATGAAAACAGATGCACCAATTGTCCCGAGACTAGAATCTTTTGTCCTCCTATTCTCCTGGAAAACTACCAGTTCTTCGGGACTCTTGGTACCATGGTCTATGAGCCAGAGGCAGAAAGCAGATTCTTTAGAGAGCTCACAAGAGTTGATAAGAAAGCCTTACCGTTACAGCTACTTTTAAAGTCACCGACCAAAAATGCAATCGGGAATGTAAGGTAATGATATTATTGTTTTAACACTTTGCTTTAGAAATGTCCAGAAAACCCAAGTTTTAACTGAAGCTTTTCGTCTAGATGCACATTATTACAACAAATATATATTTTATAACTCGCGAGATAACTAAACTATGAAAAAAAAAGTCGCGTAAGGCGAAATTACTACATTTAGTCAAGCTGTGGAACTCACAGAATGAAACTGAACGCACTGCATTTTTTCACAATGACCGTAGTCCGCCGCTTGTGCAAAACGGAGTGAAACTGACGAGCCTGTTCAGCGCGGTAGTGGTTTCGCTGGGCTGCATAGCACGCTTTTCTGTACCTCTCTTCGTTTTAACTTTCTGAGCGTGTTTTTAATTCAAACATATCATATCTATATGTTTTCGGAATTAGGAACCGACAAGGAATAAGATGAAATTGTTTTTAAATCGATTTTGGAAATTTAATTTTGATCATAATTTTTATATTTTTAATTTTCAGAGCTTGTTTTTAATCCAAATATAACATATTTATATGTTTTTGGAATCAGGAAATGATGTAGAATAAGATGAACGTAAATTTTGATCGTTTTATATAAAACAAAAATTATTACAATTTTCAGATTTTTAATGACCAAAGTCATTAACTAATTTTTAAGCCACCAAGCTGAAATGCAATACCAAAGTCCGGCCTTCGTCGAAGATTGCTTTACAAAAATTTCAATCAATTTGATTAAAAAAAAATGAGGGAGTGACAGTGCCGCCTCATTTTATACAAAAAGCCGGATATGACGTCATCAAAGGTATTTATCGAAAAAAAGAAAAAATCATCCGGGGATATCATTCCCAGGAACTCTCATGTCAAATTTCATAAAGATCGGTCCAGTAGTTTGGTCTGAATCGCTCTACACACACACACGCACAGACAGACACACACACACACAAACATACACCACGACCCTTGTCTCGATTCCTTCTCTATGTTAAAACATTTAGTCAAAACTTGACTAAATGTAAAAAGAAAAAAAAGAAAAAAAAGAAAAAAAGAAAAAAGTGAGAAATTTGTTAATCATAAAACTGACATAAACAAAACAAAACAAAACAAAACAAAAACACACTTTTTTCCCATCTTAATTCCTAAGATATTTCCAATTTTGCGATGAATCTGACTGATAAACGTCAGTTGTCAACTGTGATCAATTGTTTGTAAGTCTGGAATAAAACCACATTGATCAGGTGTCTGTTAAGGAAAAATGTGGCTTTATTATCGGTCTTGCCACATACATTTTTTCTAAACAAAACTAAGCAGAAGACTGAGTTTCTTAAAAGAACTTTCTCTTTTCATTAAGCAAGCCGGTACTAGTTTCAGTCGCATTACTTTTCACAAACGGGTTTAAATTAAAAGTACACATCTATTATTTTCTCTTCTGCTTCTGCTTCTGCTTCTTCTTCTTCTTCTTCTTCTTCTTCTTCTTCTTCTTCTTCTTCTTCTTCTTCTTCTTCTTCTTCTTCTTCTTCTTCTTCAGCGTTCATGGGCTACAACTCCAGGGTAGGCCTACTATTTGCACGAGAGAGGTTTTACGTATAATACAACAGATCTGAATTTCGTATAAGTTCGTCTATTGGTTAACTGTGGTGTCCAAATTTTGCGGTTAGTCCTGACATGGTAAAAATTACTGAACGTACGTTCGATGACATCATTTTCAAAAGAATCATTCTGTGTAAGAAAGAACAGTATATTCGAACACATCCTTAGAAAACGACGTGTTAACAAAGCAAACATTTTTGGTTTTTTGCGTGCATCGAGAACTACGCTTCTCTTACAAATGGATGAGAAAAGTCCATTGTTCTTGCAAAAGCTCCCTTTAAAGTGTAAACCCCCCCCCCCCCCCCCCGCCTCTAAGCCATTTGAGTAGTCATACTCCGTTTACGGGTGACCACATTTACAATATGAACAAGAAAATTAATGTTTCTCAAGGGCGCGAGTCTGAGACTTTAAAGTCACCCCCCATTCCGTGTAAGTGACCATCTTGTAGAACCATAGACACGCCCATGCTTTATCAGAAAAAAGTACCAGTACTTTCGCACACATCACTAATAATATACATTTCCATATTTGAAAATAGTGCTATTTTTGTTGTTGTCCAAAGCTATATTGAGAAATCAAACCGCTTTGGGACACCTTAGTTCGATGTTGGTGTGGGTTTTTCTAAATATATTACTTGGGGCCCATCTTTTTTTTGATATTTTGTTGTGTCTTTCGTTCTCGTTTTGTATTTGTTTTCGTTTTCGGTATTGACACAGATTGTGTTCGATAATTCAAACTAAGTTTTCCTTGCTGTTTTTCTCCTTTTCTTTTTTTTCCTTCCTTTTTTTTATATATATATATATATTTTTTGTTTTTTTGTCTCATCTCTTTTTCAAAAAATGTGTCGCATTGATCATAATCCGCCATGAAATTTCAGGAATGTTTATGTGAGCACTTACCATAAGTTTTAAACTTGTTGTGCTCCTTCTTAATGATGTTGTTATATTATCATGTGTCTGTTTATGAATAAAATACTGTTTAAAGGAATATACATTCAGGGCTCCGGCACAATCTGTGCGTCCCTCCGTCATAGCTAGAAGCCGAAAAAACGTACTAGAAATTCATGGAGGGGTCCCTTGACGAATGACTAGTTAGTTGTGACGTCACAACATATCCGCTATTATACGTATACACAGTCGGAACTGTTTCCAGAAAATATTCTGGAACATCTGGCTGAACGAAAAATTTCGGGGTTGATCTAACTATTATGACCCGGCCTTAGTGTTTTTACAAAGTGCTCAAAGACCTTCCAAAAGTCGGCATTACATTGACATGAGCTCTCAGGGGATCATGGGTCGGCGATAAAGGTGTCTTCCGAGCGCAGGAATTTAAACGTCCTGGTCTTCGATTGAGGGGGTCCTTTGACCCCCTACAAATTAAAGTTTGTGGTTTCGGGATCCTCTAGGTGTAGCGGCGTCCGTGGGGAGCCCTGACACATACTAAGGCCAAAAAAAAATAGTTGTGGTTACGGTAACATAGCAACAAAAAAAACAACAGGGTAGGAAGGTAGGCAATCACTTTTTTTTTTAACTTTTTTTTCTAATGTGTACAAATTAAACCTACTTGACAGGGAAATAAGTGTGCGACTCGGGCGCTTTCGCTTTTATTGCGTTGTCTGCACTCGTTTTCTTGTGTGTTTTTGTTTTGTTGTTGACAAATGTAATAAAAAGTTATTGGGTCGGCCCAAGTACTCCTTCTACCAGTACTGAGAGAAGTAGTCCTTGGGTCGGCCCCTAAAAATAGGGTAGGTCGGGTTACCGTAACCACACCTATTTTTTTTTTAGGCCTAATCGAATACAGTATATCTGTTTATTGCATGGAGCGGGTTTTTCAGAATGTTTTCATGATGATTAAGGCGTCTTTAAACATTGTGACAAGCATGCGTTTGAAGACAACAGCGTACAGGGTTTAAAAAAAAAATTGTTTATAAAAGATACAACTTCTTCTGTTCGTCGTCTTATTCTTAATATGCTTGACATTTTACGTTTTGTTGCGTAATAGATAAATACATAAAAACTAAATGAAAACAAATTGAACACATGAATAAAAAGTCAATCCCATCATATTTATAATGAACGATTGGCTGATTGACATACTGACTGTCATGTCGGAATAAGTGAATAAAGAAATATATCAAATAAATAAATTCATAATTAAATAAGTTCATGAATACATTAACACATACATACATACATAAATGCATAAATAAATACATAAATAAATAAATAAATTTTTAAAATTCAAAATTGTAAAAATACAGAATATTTCACTATTAACTGTACACACGTCCAATATCCAGAACATGATTTTTTTTCTGTATCTGCCCTGCACCTTTAAATTTTATTCTACGCTCACAAAGAAATTATATGTGCTTCATACGAGGCGACTTTTCTTAGCGTATCAACAACTCTTGTCCCAAATAGAAATAGTTTCTGAGAGGACGTAAACTCCCCCCTCTAGTTTTCCGAAGCGACGGCCACAATTCAAACCGCTACGTTTTACTTTATGATGCCGACAAGATCGCTTTATATCAAAACAAGTATCCTCCTCTTTTTCCTCAACGGAGCACCATAAATTCTTCTTAGGTTGAGTGAAGAATCAACAATCAGTAATAGTTAGTATCGTATGTTGTAAATAACTTTAAGCGTCGATTGTCAGAGCGTTTACTCCTAAAGAGGGTCAGAGTTGTTTGGAACCTGGAAACGAAGGCTTCCGTTTTGAGTGTGATATATATATATATATCTACGATCTGACTAGGTGAGCACAGTGAGAACAGACACTTGCCAGTGATGGCGCTAATATTTTTTCAAACTGGTACACAAACTTTTATGATGAAAACTATCCAGAAAACAAGTCGCGTAAGGCGAAAATACAATATTTAGTCAAGTAGCTGTCGAACTCACAGAATGAAACTGAACGCAACGCAACGCAGCAAGACCGTATACTCGTAGCATCGTCACTCCACCGCCCGTGGCAAAGGCAGTGCACGTGGAATTGACAAGAAGAGCGGGGTATTCGTTGCGCTGAGAAGGATAGCACGCTTTTCTGTACCTCTCTTCGTTTTAACTTTCTGAGCGTGTTTTTAATCCAAACATATCATATCTATATATTTTTGGAATCAGGAACCGACAAGAAATAAGATGAAAGTGTTTTTAAATTGATTTCGAAAAAAAAATTTTGATAATAATGTTTATATATTTAATTTTCAGAGCTTGTTTTTAATCCGAATATAACATATTTATATGTTTTTGGAATCCGCAAATGATGGAGAATAAGATAAACGTAAATTTGGATCGTTTTATAAATTTTTATTTTTTTTTACAATTTTCCGATTTTTAATGACCAAAGTCATTAATTAATTTTTAAGCCACCAAGCTGAAATGCAATACCGAACCCCAGGCTTCGTCGAAGAGTACTTGACCAAAATTTCAACCAATTTGGTTGAAAAATGAGGGCGTGACAGTGCCGCCTCAACTTTCACGAAAAGCCGGATATGACGTCATCAAAGACATTTATCAAAAAAATGAAAAAAACGTTCGGGGATTTCATACCCAGGAACTCTCATGTCAAATTTCATAAAGATCGGTCCAGTAGTTTAGTCTGAATCGCTCTACACACACACACACACACACACACACACAGACACACACACGCACACACACACGCACATACACCACGACCCTCGTTTCGATTCCCCCTCGATGTTAAAATATTTAGTCAAAACTTGACTAAATATAAAAAGGTAGGCTGGTCATTGGAACCAGTAAGAGTTCAACTCAGAGTACTGGTTTTGTTGTTTTACCAGCGAAAAAAACGGTAGTTCTAAAAATCAACCGGTAGGTTATACCGGCAGCCAATTATTTTCCGGTATTTTTTCATTTCAACCGGTAAAATACCGGTAATTACCGGTTAACGCCAACACTGCACTTGCCGAACGGGTAATGAATATAGGGATACAATCAAAGGTCTATATATCAAATTGGGTCGTTAATAAAAACTTTTGAAGGCTCAAAAATGTATAGTTTATTTCAACTCCACAACTCCAGCTGAGGCAATGCTGAAGGGTCCTTATGTCGGGTACTTTTTTTTTTTTTGGATTGAAGATTTTTATTTTATTTACACAGGTAGATGTGCCGATGTGGCTTTTTTCTGACGGAAATTGTGCTAGCTGTGTCGGAGAAGAATAACTTTCCTTGTGAAGACTGCAAAATCGAGTTTTGACACATTTTATTAATTTATTTTTATATTTTCATTTGTTTGAAGCGTCGGAAGGAAAACACAATCGGTCGGGGAATCGGAAACATCGAATTGTTTTCTTGGCCTTATAATAAAGCAATGCTAATAATGTTACATTTTAATTAATCAAACGTACCAGGAATGAATTTCAGTTTCTCTCTTGATTTTTAGACCGTAGGCAGTCTATCTGTTTCTCTTTTTTTTTTTTAGGTTTATTCATTAATTTTTCTTTGTTTGAAAATTGAAACTTCCGTTTTTAAGAATATTACAATTATTCCATACTCACGTATCAGCGTAAGTCGTCAAAACGGAGCAATGGTCTGAAGTGTCAACTGAGCTGGCTTGCGCACCACTAGCAAGTTGAAGTCACCTTCCCGCGTTCAGCTTCGGAAGCCTTTGGAACAATGCGCCAGCAGAGAAAAAGATCTTCTACCGGTAATTCCAGAGAAGGAGATGAACTGATAGGTCGCAGTCAACTCGTCGAGCAGCGTTCAGGGGTGTTCTCCAGAACAAAAGTTTCGAAACTATTCCCGCCAAACGGGTGTGATGATTCCTTGCAACTCGAATCAGGCGGTAAGGGACCTAGCCAGGAATTGTCCGTGACTTTGAAAACAAAGCCTTTGTCAAAGGTTGAGGCACGAAGACTCCTTGCAACACAAATCTGGTGACAAGGAACAGTCCTACTAGCTCTCAAGGACAAAAGTTCTGACACGACGTTAAAAGTGTACCAGGAGATGAGTGTATCAGTCCTTTCAGAGTGTGAGATGGTCAGAAAAGATAAGCCGACAGATTCCAAATAATATGAATTTTATCAACTCGGAAAACAGCTTGTAGTTCTTCAGAACACAAGTTTTGAAACGATGCCCGACAGAGATACGAAGAGTTATTTCAATACAAAATCAGGCGATTAGGAACACGTCCAGAATATGAGAAGAATCCACAGATAATGTTCCAAAGAGGGTGTCTACTTTCACAACGTTAAAAACAGCTACTCAGATTCCTCAGCTCAGAAAAGAAACATTGCAACTTCGAGTTCCACGACCAGCAGGTACTTCTGAAGAAAAGGTATCCTCAAAATTCTTTGCAACAGTATAGTAGCATCTTGTAGTTCGTCTTCTAGTACTTCCAGAACAGATTAAGAAGGTAGCAGACTCTTTGTAACATGAACTTGGCTACTTGCAGTCCAGCTACTTATAGAACACATCACAAGAGCCTCCAGACAATAGGCAGGTGACGTGACCTCTCTGATGATAAAAGGACCAACCGCCAAGTAGCACTGGTTGTGGTGTCTCCGATACTCATGAGCGGTTCTCAGGATACTGGGCTGGCATTTGCTGGCTTCATCATCAGTAGCCCGGCAAGAAGATCTGTGTAGTTCACAGATACTGTCTTGGTGTCGGATAGATACTGTGCTAGTCTCAGGTACTGTGTTTGACTGATTACAGCTACTGCGATGATCTCATATCTATTATGCAGTTTTTAATTCACATACCTTGCTGATCTCAGATAGATACTGTACAGTTCTCAGAATAATATCCTGTTCTCAAATATTGTGCTGTTCTCAGATAATGTGATGCTTTCAGATAGCTTGTTGTTTTTAGATACTTAGTAAAGCTTAAAGATAGATACTTTGCTGCTCTCATATAAAGGCCCTGCCGTTCTCAGAATATTGTGCTTCCTTTCGCTGGCTTTTTCATAAGTAGTCCGTGACAGTGACTATTGCTCAGTAGCTTCTCTCAGGTGGATAATGTGATGCTGTCAGAAACTGTGTGCTGCTTTTAGAGAGATACTGCGCTGACTTTTGCTGGTCTATTCATCATACGTCCACAAAGGTGAATTTTGCTCAGTAGCTTCTTCCAGGTGGATCTCAGGTGGATACGGCGCTGCTCTCAGATAAATACTGCTCTGCTCTCAGGGAAAAAATACTGCTCTGCTCTCAGAAAAATACTCTGCTTGTTTTTCGATAGCTTCTTCATCCACGAAGGTGACTATTGCTCAGTAGCGTCTTCCCAGGTGGAAACTGTTCTGCTCTCAAGGAGATACTGTGCTGGCTTTCGCTGGCTTCTTCATCAGAAGTCGTTGAAGGTGACTCTCGCTCGGTAGTCGGAGTGGAGACTGTATCACGGGATCACCTAGCTCCCTGGCTACCAACGATGGTGCACTTTTCATTGTCTGGCTGGCGACACTCGCTTGTCTGAGAGATAGGCCCGCACCTGTACCGCTGGGGACTCTTGAGAAGGAGGAGGGGGGGTTGGAGAGGGGGTGGTTGGCGAGGGGAGGGGGGTCGGTCCGAGGGGGGAGGGGGGCGAGGCAGTGAGGGGTAGGACCGCGAGGAAGAGAGAGTCAGAAAGGGGGATGGGTGGTGGGTGGGAGAGAGGGAAGACTGAGAAGCGTGGTAGACTATGAAGTGTGTGTGTTGGGGTGGGGAGTGGAGGGGGAGGCAGAGAGGCGTGGTAGACTAATAGTTGGGGTGGAAGGAGAAAGGGAGGAGGGGTGAGCTAAGAGGAGGGAAGAGAGCGACGAGTAACAACAAAGGCGTCATATTTGGTTGGGAACCCACCTGTACAGTATGTAGTACTCTCACTCCTAACGGCGCAAACAACAACGAGTTAGCTTTTCGCACAGCAACACTAAGTGGATTAAATCAGGGGACTGCACTGGTCTCAGGTATAACCACCTTCGGGGGAAGGGGGGGGGGGGGGGGCAATGATGTTTTGCTACAGATGGGGGACAACGGGGGAGGAGGAGCACAGGTGGGAGTGGGCGGAGCTATGAAGAAGATGGGCGGGGCGACGTTTGACTGCTAAATTTGGAGGTATTGTTTTATACACCGACAGCCCTCTAACGGCGTACAAGGTAGCATACCTAATTGAGAGCACAAATCTTCAGATAAGGTTGGTGTAGAGTGGCAGAAGGAAGGGGAGGGGGGGGGGGGGGGAGTGAGAGAAACTAGAAAGTGAGGGAAAAACGTGGGTGAGAAAGTGAACGTGGGGGGGGGGGGGGTTAGAGAGATATATAGACAGGGGGGGGGGGGGGTAGGGTTTGGTCTTATTTAACAAAAACCCTCCAAAGTACAAGTAGAAATTGTAGCACAAACGTTAGGTGGAGGTTTGGGGCGGGGGGGGGGGGGTTGGAAAGCGGTTAAGTGGCAGAGGGGAGAGAGACAGACGCTGGGAAATGAGAGAAATTATTAAAAGAATGGGAGATGGACAATAAATGGTAATTCGAGTGAGAGGGAAGGAATAGTAAGGGTTGTAAGCCTAACCGAGAGCACTGCCCTTTGGAGACGGCTTGGGCAAGGAGGTGAGAGAGATACAGGAGATACCAAGTGACAATGAGAGAGAGAGAGAGAGAGAGAGAGAGAGAGAGAGAGAGAGAGAGAGAGAGAGAGCGATTGACGGAGAGAAAGAGAGAGATTGAGAGAGAGAGAGAGAGAGGGAGAGAGAGAGAAAGAGAGACAGACAGAGAGAGAAAGAGAAAGAGAGAGAGAGAGAGAGGGAGAGAAAGAGAGAGAAAGAGAGAGAGAGAGAGGGAGAGAGAGAATCAGAGAGGAAGAGAGAGAGAGAGAGAGAGAGAGAGAGAGAGAGAGAGAGAGAGAGAGAGAGAGTCTCTGCAGTAGCGAAGTTGCTGAAGTACAGTTAGCAGCAACGGTTGCACATTCTTATAACCTTTGTCATAAAATGATGAGGCAGTACAGACCGGATGTATAAAACACCGGATGTATGAAAGTCTGGATGTATGAAAGGGGTAGGCAGGGTCCCGGCAGAAGCTACTCTTTGTTATTACTTAGAATTTTCCGGTTGTATGAAAATCGGATGTATAAAAGTCCGGTTGTATGAAAGCAAATCTCTGGTCCCGAGCAGCACAAATGCGTTCTTGCAAGACCGGTTGTAAGAAAACGAAAGTAGACCCAAGTCACCAAAGTGTGGTAAGAGTAATTTCCCTTCAATAGCGACTCGAACTTCTCCTACCATTTTGAGCGGGTGGTGTCCACAAAGGTAGTCTAAATGAGGATGCCCTGAAAACTTCCCCGCCAACAGATTCTATAGCCGTCAACGAGTTGTTCTGTTTAATTTGTTTCTCCATTCAATCATTTTTTTTAACCTGTTACAAATTCGTCACGAAGACCCATAAAAGCCCAGAAGGCATTTTTGTTACATTTATAACCAGAGACATTATTGGTCATGGATGTGAATCAGTTGTTATCTTTTTATGTTTTTTTTATGTTGTTGTAGCCTATTTTATGTTGTTGTATTTTATTTTGTTGTATTTTATGTTGTTGTTTTTATGTTCTTGTTGTTGTTTTTATGTTCTTGTTGTTGTTGTTGATTTTATCCATTAAACTGATTTTATGTTTAACTCCATTAATAATCTGTTTTGTTTGTCTATTCATTTTAGCCTGTTATAAATTTGTCATGACTGAAGAGCCATAATAGCCCAGGAAGGCATTTTTTTGTACAATTAGAACCAGAGGCATTGGTCGTGGGTGTGACTCAGTTTTTTTTTATGTTGTTGTTGTTGTTTTAATCCATTAAACTGGTTTGAAGTTTAACTCACTTTTTTGTATTCAGTGCGCGCGCGTGTGTGTGTGTGTGTGTGTGTGTGTGTGTGTGTGTGTGTGTGTGTGTTATAAATGTGTGCGTTTTGGAGAGAGAGAGAGAGAGAGAGAGAGAGAGAGGGAGAGAGAGAGAGAGAGAGAGAGAGAGAGAGAGAGAGAGAGAGAGAGAGAGAGAGAGAGAGAGAGAGATAACTCAGAAAATGTTATTTGCTACGCCAACGGTCATTACAAAGCTTCCACGACCAAAAACATTGTCAAAAGCGCAAAAGGGTTGTGGAGGGAACACACACAATACAGTTGAGCCACACACAAACACACACGTGCGCGCGAGCGCACGCACGTATGCGCACACACACACACACACAGAGGGACGGGGGGGGGGGGGGCGGGGGGGGGGGGCGGAGAGTGCACGGCCTTATGCAAAGCAGAACAGTTCCTTACACAAACAGTTGCTCTTTCTATCGGTTGTCCTGACTGTGTCAGTGTATGTAAGAACATGTACTTTTCCACTTGTTATTCACAACCCTTTTCTTCTAACAAGGATATGTATCAAAACATTTAAACATAAAAAAACAAATAAATACAAAAATGATATGAAAAACCCCTACTTTTATCAAGTAACAAACGCGTGGCGGAATGTATGAAAGTCAATCCACAATATTTTCATACATCCGGTTAACCGGATTTAGTAAAGACCGGATGTATGAAAGACAAAAAGTGGGTCCCGACGACTTTCTTACATCCGGTCTCGACTGTAATTATAATAAATGACTCAGAAATGATCTGCCGACGAAATGGAACAATCTATTTACACTCCCCCACCTAAATGCATACGTACACGTACACGAGAGCACAGACAGACAGACAGACAGACACGCATGCAAGTAAACGCACACACGCACTGGCACTCACTCACACACACACACACACACACACACACACACACACACACACACACACACATACGCACACACACACATACACACACACATACACACACACACACACACACACGCACACACACACATACACACACATACACACACACACACACGCACACACACACACACACACACACACACACACACACACACACACACACACAAAGACACACTAGGTACTAGGTAGTATACCCTATCTCTTCCCTTCTCTGTCAGACACTGCACCTCTCTCAGCTCTTTTAAACAACAGTTGCAAACTTTCTTTTTCACAGAATATTACACCAACCTGGCCTACTGTCTTCTTCATTCCATTTCTGCACATACTCCTCTTCCATAAAGTTGTTATGATTGTTGAGAGTGTTAGCTGTGCATGTTTGTATATACAGGGTGGGCCACAAAAAGAGGGACAAAATCAAACTCTCATATTTTCTAAGAAAATAATTGTTTCTTTCTGACCAGAATGTCCTTTGTTGTTGTTAACCACACTACCAGTGTTTCTGAACTTATCAACCAAGCGTGTGATAGTATGACGATGTGGTATTTTCTTTCCAGGGTGTTCGCGTCGAAACTGTCTTTGAACCAGAGTAGGCGACTTACAGTTTCACAATCTTGGTCCTCTCTTCGACGGAAAAGTGATCGTAGGGGTCCATTCTTCTGTCAGATAAAACTTACAGGTCTTCTGGATATATCACCTGAAAATCAGAAAGAAACAATTATTTTCTTAGAAAATATGAGAGTTTGATTTTGTCCCTCTTTTTGTGGCCCACGTCATCCAGCAGCGCGGGGCCTGGATTGAACATGTCATCAATTACTGACAAGAGCAACCAAATGTTCTTCGATTTCGAAATGCTTTGGTATAATAAAAATTTGAGATGTTTTCCACATCTGGTGAAAAAAATCTTGCGAAAATTCTTGTATTTGTAGAAACTATGACAGTTTCTTTTTGTCCCTCTTTTTGTGGTACACCCTGTATATAGTGTGTATTGCACATATGATTATTGTGTGAACAGTGCATGTGGTGATTTGTGTCTGTATGATTAATT
This sequence comes from Littorina saxatilis, assembly GCF_037325665.1. NCBI lineage: Eukaryota > Metazoa > Mollusca > Gastropoda > Littorinimorpha > Littorinidae > Littorina > Littorina saxatilis. The sequence continues at coordinate 37,650,315 of NC_090255.1, forward strand.
TGTTTTATGTAGGTTGTACTTTTAATTGTTCTATTCTGTATATATATATGTTCCTTTGTAAAGGGCCTAGAGCCATAGGTTAGGCACTTAAAAATATCCAGTTATTATTATTATTATTATTCTGCACAGCTTTCGGGCTAAAGTAAGGGGTGGGCGTTTACTCGATACTGGGCGTATACAAGGTAGTTTACGGAATGTACGTTTCTCGCTAGTAACAGAATACCCGGCCGCTTCTCTAAAACAATAATAAAAAAAACTTTCGAAAACACTTTGTCAAAGCGCGTTCGAAACATACTTTTTTTTTAAGTAACCGTCACCCTCATTTGTGAACTTTCAACAAGCGCACAAGATTTTAAGGGAAATAACATTACTCTTAACAGCATTGTTTGTTTGTTTGTTTGTTTAACGCCCAGCCGACCACGAAGGGCCATATCAGGGCGGTGCTGCTTTGACATATAACGTGCGCCACACACAAGAGAGAAGTCGCAGCACAGGCTTCATGTCTCACCCAGTCACATTATTCTGACACCGGACCAACCAGTCCTAGCACTAACCCCATAATGCCAGACGCCAGGCGGAGCAGCCACTAGATTGCCAATTTTAAAGTCTTAGGTATGACCCGGCCGGGGTTCGAACCCACGACCTCCCGATCACAGGGCGGACGCCTTACCACTAGGCCAACCGCCGTGCCGGTTTAACAGCATTGCCATTGTCCATTTACCTGCCTGTTCTTTTAACTCAGTCACACTTATGTATGTTTGTTTCCACACAGTGTGACGCTCTCACTAATGTACTTCAGGGGTTTTACATTTAGTTTCTCGTGTTTGAACTACGGTGATACTGACACCTGTCACTTTCAACACTCTCTTTCAGTACTTGAAATTGACAAAGCCAAAATTACTTGCTCTCTCGCTGCTTATTTGTTTGTTAAACTTGTCTGCAGACCTGGAATTGGACGCGCTATTAGTAAAAGTGTATGTATTTTA
>NC_090255.1:37651500-37689000 GCF_037325665.1 Littorina saxatilis
TTTTGTCTTCGTATTGTCTTTCATAATGTGAGTTCGAAGGGTTGACTGAATGTATTAATTTCGTCTACGCGACATGTTTTATGATATTGCTTACTTGTCAACTGCGATCACATGTCTAAACGGACTGCGGCTGCCAGTTTCGGCCCAAACTAACGTTCACAACCTGTCTTTCACAACCTTTAAAATCATGTTTGTTTTAAATTTATTTTTTTAATTACATTGTACTATCTCTACATCACCAATAAATAAAATTCATACACTACCATCTTGCTATATACCGACTGCGAAACGTATCAGGCGGACGGGACGGCTCTCAGTTAGCCGAATGCAATCACGTTGTCTTCTGCGCTTGAGTGCACCCCATACACACCTCTTGACATACTCTTGAAAGCGATAAGACACCACCCGAGTAGCCAACGGCGGCTTTCTTTAATTGCGATAACAACTCGGGTAGACAGTTTCAAACTGTCGTTAAAGACAGGTCCAACTACACTTACTTTTAAGATGTTACATTATGGAGGTCAAAATGGCCAATTTTCTGTAGTTTTTTGGGGAACAATCTATCCTGTTATTGTATTAAAAAAGAAGCTTTAATTTTTCGGCACTATATTTGATTATGGTGGACTCAGTGGAACTCATTCTGATAAGCATCGCTCCACGGCTATTGCCAGTTGTCTCTCTGACCGGACGCTACAGTCCTACGCGAATCTATATATAAAAAAAGAAAAGAATACAGAGTTATCTCCCATATGTTTTTTGCGAGCACTGATCTCAAGTTCGCGAGACGAAAATGATTGCAGATTGGCCGACTTCGACAGTGATCTCCGTTATGTTCTTCACAGTTATGATAAAGACATCGTTCTAAGGTCAAAACGAGTCGAAATTTTGGGACTGCTGCCGGAAGGAGACCGTAATATATGGTTTCATCTCTGTCAACTGGTTACAGAAAAAATCGCCTGCTCCAGTGAGCGCCGAAACTAAACGGTTGATTATCACGTGACACTTTTGCCATATTTAGAATTGTTTGCACAGTAAATACAGCCGCAAAAAATAGCTCGCTTGAAACTGTCTTACATTTCAATTCCTTCGTAATTTTAAAATTACAAAACACCATGAAAAATCATTATCGACGATCGCGAATCTGCTTATATCAATAATACATTACAAAAAGCTCTAAATATGCACACACACACACACACAAAAATCGGTTTCCTTGCCAGACAAGGAATCTCAAGGCATCCTGTCAGGGAGAGAATGACCTGAACTCCTTTTGACCTGAGTTCAAGATGAGTGGAACTGTCCTAACATTCTCAGAGAATTATTTTCAAAGTTTATGTTTGTTTTAAACATTAATATGTGAAAACAGAATTAAGGTAGGTGATCAGCGATGCTGTCAAAACTACTCACATGACGTCATATATGGCTGGTTTTTAGTGTTGATATTTTTGTTTCGAGCGACAGATTGACTGATTTGTTTCATATCGCTTAACCGGTATTTATTGTGGTTTTTTTTTAAACATTTTTTATGAGGTGTTTTTTGTGTTTGTTGTTGTTGTTGTTGTAAGCACGCTGCTGGATTACACACACACACACATACACACACGGCTGAGTCTGCAGGTGACCCGTCTGCAGTTTTACTAGATATTGCTCGTCATCGGCGTGTGCACTTTCAGTAGATCTTGTTGTCTTTCTTTGCATCCACATTGTGACACAATGAAGCCGTCCACGCTGGGTGGTGGGGGTGGTTTGGACTCGATAGATAAAATATTACGATTTTTAGCATAAAGAAAACAAATCCGAATTTTTGAGCGATGGGACAATAAAATAATTACTTACTTACTGCCTTTCACGCCTGGTAAAATAATGAAAAGAATTAAATAAAATCTAATTGATCTCTTGACTTTGGGGTAGCGCAACTCTGTTGCTACTAGCTTTCTTCTGGGAGAATGCGACCCGAATTTCCCAGCGACAAAAAAATCTTATAGATCCCTTGACTTCGGGGTATCGCGACTTTGTTGCCGCTAGCTTTTCTCTGCGAGGAAGCGCCCGAATTTCCCAGCGATGGGACAATAAAGTAACGAGAGAAAAAAATCTAATATATCCCTTGATTTTGGGGTAGTGCGACTCGGTTGCTGATAGCTTTTCACTGGGAGGAAGCGACCCGAATTTCCCAGCGAATAGACAATAAAGTAATGAAAAACAAAAATCTAATATATCCCTTGACTTTGAGGTAGCGTGTCTCTGTTGCTGCTAGCTTTCCACAGGGAGGAAACGCCCCGAATTTCCCAGTGATTGGACAATGAAGTAAAGAAGAAAAAACATCTGATAGATCCCCTGATTTGGAGGAAGCGCGACTTTGTTCCTGCTAGCCTTCCATTGGGGGGAATTGACCCGAATATCCCAGCGATGGGACAAAAAAGTAATGAAATAAGAACCAAAACATTTAATAGATCCCTTGACTTAATTTGGAGATGACAAGAAAATATCGGGCGTATTTACGTGATTTGTAAATCGCGGGGCGATTGTTTTACATTTTTACGAATCACGGGTTAACACGCTCGCATATTACGTCTTCTATGCTATTCCTTCTGATTCTTTCTTTATTTGGTGTTTGGTTTAAACATAAGTTTATTTTAACAAAGGTTACAATCATGACATGTATACAAAGTTCACAGAAACAGCAACAAGCTAGAAGCTTATAGTGGTGTTCCTGCATGACAGTACAACATAAGGCGGTAACGGCTGAAAAATTTGTCTCAATAAACCAAATCTATTAATAACGTAATGAACGTTGCATAATGATGATAAAGAAATACAGTAAAGGAAGAAAGGAGGGAAAGAAGATGAATAAAAGAAGAGGGATGGGTAGGAGATGTGCAGAAGTTAAAGTTGTTGTCCGGCTTGTAGAGCATTTATTCTGATTTACCCAAAGCGGCCTGAACGTTTAATGAACGAGTGTACGGTGTAAAAAAAAATTTCCTGTTCAAATCTGTGGAATACTGTCTGTCTCCGTTTAAAAGGTGGGGGAGGTGAATTATGTGATTGGGGAGGGTACAGTTTAAATGAAAAGCAAGCAAACATGAAAAGAAAATTGAATGAAAATTGTACATCAAAACAAAAATCAGTTTTAGAATACATATATAATATTTTTGGTGTTAGCGAGTAAGAGATAGGGAGGGAGAGAGGGAGGGAGGGAGGGAGGGGGAAAGTGAGAGAGAGGGGGAGAGTGAGAGAGAGAGAGGGGGAGAGAGAGAGAGAGAGAGAGAGAGAGAGAGAGAAAGAGAGAGAGAGAGAGAGAAAGAGAGAGAGAGAGAGAGAGAGAGAGAGAGAGAGAGAGAGAGAGAGAGAGAGAGAGAGAGAGAGAGAGAGAGAGAGACGAGTAGACGTATCGATTTTGTTTTCACTTTACATGTTTATCTGTTCGATTTGGTGTTTAACGTCGTTTTCAAGCACGAAGGTTATATCGCGACGGGATTCCTTCTGATGCAGGTGTCGATCGCATTTACGATCAAAAACAGGAGTTTTTGCGTCAATTACTAAGGGCATTATACCAAAAAGCGCTGTATGTCAGCAAGGACTTGTTAGTTTGCTTTGAAACTTTTCGAATATTTTGCCTACATACTACATGTAAGCTACTACGGGTAGTACATAGACAAATTGAACGAAATGACATAGGAATTAATGCCTTAATTTGGGTGCGTAATTTGTCGCAATAATTTGTTGCCGAAGGATTTTAATAGATATGCGCGGAGCGGAATGTATATGGCCTTTCTGATTCCTTATTGAAAACATTTAATAGATCCCTTGACTTTGGAGATGACAAGAAAATATCCGGCGCATTAACGTGATTTGTAAATCGCGGGACGATTGTTTTACATTTTTACAAATCACGGATTCACACGCTCGCATATTTTGTGTTCTATGCTATTCCTTCTGATGCAGGTGTCGATCGTATGTGCGGTCAAAAACGGGAGTTTTGCTTTAATTACGAGGGGCATTATGCGAAAAAGCGCTGTATGTCAGCAAGGACTTGTTAGTTTGCTTTGAAACTTTCCGACTATTTTGACTACATACTACATGTACTACGGGTAGTAGCATAGACAAATTGAACAAAATGACATGGGAATTAATGCCTTAAATCGGGTGCGTAATTTGTCCCAATAATTTGTTGGTGAAGTTTGTTTAATTCAACTGGTAAAAGTAGCACAAATGGTAAACATTATTTAGTGTGTGTTATTTTTGTAAAAGAGTAATTCATTCAGTGTTCACAACAGGTGTTTTAAAAATGTGTTTAAAAGTGGAACACTCCTGTTTACAGTATATACAACAACTTATTCGGAACGATAACCTCGATAAGATCAAACGAATTATGTATTGTTTGCTTGTCATGTGGGTAATCCTTACACGTAACAAACAACAAACAAACCACAAGGTAGTCCACATCGTATGGCCCAGAGAGGTAATAAAAGCTCGGAAAAAATCAGACACTCAGCGAGCTACTTCTGTCCTCCGACAGGGCCTATTTCTCCCACATGAAAGTTGGCTGCAACAGAGTCGCGCTACCCCAAAGTCAAGGAATATATTAGATTTTTCTCTCTCATTACCGTTTATTGTCCCATCCCAAGGTAGTCCACATCTTATGGCCCAGAGAGGTAATAAAATCTCGGGAAAAAAATCAGACAGTCAGCGAGCTACTTCTGTTCCCTGACATATGGCCCATCATGGCCTATTGCCTATTTTCGCGGATAGGTGTGATATTGTGAGAGACGGACTGAATGACACTTGACTTAAAGTGTGAAGCGACTAGAACACCAAAAGCGTTTCTGCTTCAAGACAGGCCTTCGCACTTGGGCTGTGTCTGTGACGAGCTGGAAACAGAAGTTAAATCAAAGCGTGAAATGTGTTCGATGTATTTTTGATTTCTTCAACATTAATTTTGTTTAAATTGCAGTTTCGGTATAAGCGTGGTCCCTCTTATATACTGATAATGGTAATAGTAATCATAAAAAAAATAAAACAATAATAAAGTTTTTTTTATGTATTGCAAATCCTGACATGGTTCTGGGCGTTTCACAAAATTAATGTGTTAACAAAATTACAAAGCAATGTACATAATGAACATTTTAAAACAAAACCATTTTCTCCCTATAAAAATCACCAACAACTAGTACTGTGGCATCAGCATTAACAGGGAAAACAAATCTGAAAATTATTAAAAGCACAATCACCTACAAGATGCACATTATAATACATTATTTATCCAGAATCTATCATAATATTGATTGTTTGTTATTATGTGTTTGCGGCTGCCAGTTTCGGTCAAACTAACGTTCACAACCTGTCTTTCACAACCTTTAAACTCATGTTTGTTTTGAAGCTTAAATTTGTCGGCACATTATTTTAATTTAGTACCAGTTCAGTGCCTCATATGGCTTTTTGACCAATCAGGACGGATTCTAGGTGACCCTCTAAATGCTATAACGTTCAAGCAGGGACCCTTTTTGTTTATCAAGCAAAACATTGACAAGACAAAGTACAAATTTAAATCAACAATACCAGCGTGATTTATTCTAAAGAATGACACTTCAAATGCTGCGAGATAATACTCTCTTTATCTAAACAAAAAAATACAGAAAAGCTAGTTTTGTCGGTGGGTGCTTCACGGAATAGCAAAGCACCGCCCATCCTCTGAGTGTGCAATGCCGACCCGCACACTTGGAATCTAAATGATCAAAGTTCGAAAAAATCTAGTGAAATTGCGTCACTCGCTTTACGTCCAATGTATCTTTACAGCATTTCCCATCCGTCTGGAGTCGGTTCTAAATCTCTCTCTCTCTCTCTTTCTCTCTCTCTCTCTCTCTCTCTCTCTCTCTCTCTCTCTCTCTCTCTCTCTCTCTCTCTCCCTCTCTCTCTCTCTCTCCATCTCTCTTCTATTAACAAGCACACTTTTGAATTTTTTATTTTTATTTTGTTATACTTTTCCCTGCATAATTTTGTTTTATTTGATTTTTTGTTTAAATGTTTTCATTCTTCATATTTGTTCTTTGTTTCATGTGTGTATTATAGTAGGGACTAGCTGTAAGAAAGGACCATATGGACCTAATGCTATCATCCCTCGGTAATAAAGTTTTCGAGTTCGAGTTCGAGTTCGAGTTCTCTCTCTCTCTCTCTCTCATCTCTCTCTTTCATCTCTCTCTCTCTATCTCTCTCTCTCATCTCTCTCTCTCTCTCTCTCTCTCCCCTCTCTCTCTCTCCCTCTCCCCTCTCTCTCCCTCCCGCTCTCTCTCTGTCTCTCTCTCCTCTCTCTCTCTCACCATTCTCGTTATTTCTCTCTCTCTATCATCATCATCATCATCATCATCATCATCATCATCATCATCATCATCATCATCATCATCATCATCATCATTATCAAAGGGGGCACGGTAGCTCAGTTGGTGGAGCACTAGACTTGTGATCGTAAGGTTGCAGGTTCGAATTCGGGCTGGGACAGACACGGGTAAATTTTTATGTGAAAACCCAGAAGCAGAAGCCATATCCCACCCCCGTGTTACCACAATGGCACGTAAAAGACCTCGGTCATTCTGCCATAAATGCAGATGGCGGATACTATCTAAACGCGCATACACTTGTGTATCTCATCACTTGAGGGCGTAAAACTCGAATTATCATATAACCCAGATCTGGTCCCTGAGAGATTAAATATTTAGCCTGTCGGACATGAAGCATTTTCTCTTTTTTCTTTCATCATCATCATCGTCGTCATCATCAAGTAGGGGAAAGGCTCCTAATATGGACCGGCTCCTAATATGGACCACCTCATATTCTGACAAACTAACGGCGCTAGAGCACTCAAAACAATTTCATTCGCTTTATTGACCCTCTCTGGATAAGTTGCACATGTCAAAACAGTTGCAGAAACACAAACCTCAAAACCGTTTGGCTTTTTCGCTTTTTTCACTTTTGGCAGCGTTCACTCTAAATTTGCCGCCTAAAACGGACTCGTTTCTGTCCACAGCCAAAGCTTTTATAACACAAAAATGGCTATATATGACAGCTAAGACAGTATGTGTTACATTTTAACAGTGTGTACCCCGAGTTTCTACTGCAAACAAAAAAATAATAGCAAAACCTCAAAGTATGTGTAAGTCCAACAAATCGAATAAAATAAAGCAACTTTAATTAATTCATTAAGAAGCTTGCTTAAAATAACCTATAACTAGCCCTCGAAATTTCAAAAAAAATATAACAAATAGTCTTTTTTGGGGGGGAGTTGATAATTATCACATCTCTCTGTGAATCTCTGAAGGAAACATGCTTTTCAGATGTAAAACAAAACATTCTGGTGAATTTCAACAAAGCAATACAATTTAGTTTATGTAGCTACTGGACGTAGATTGAGCTTGCACTATGTTATTTGAACATCGCAACAACAGCAAAAGTTCACTGCTGACATGCTTGACTGAGCATTAATCTCGAAAGAGCCTGTTAACCCGTGATTTGTAAAAATGTAAAAACATTTTACAAATCACGTCGAACCTAAAACCGCGATTTGTAAAAATGTAAAAATGAAAAATATAGCGCATTCCACAACGTAATGCATGCCTTTTATTATTATTATTTTTTCTTGTTTGGAGCCTCTACGCTGAGTGGTGGGGGTGGTTTTAGTTCCACATCCCATTTTGGTGCAATCCCATTTTTGCCGCCGTCCCATTTTTTGCCCCATCCCATTTTCGCGACATTTCACAAGCCAAGCGTCATTTTACTAACATGTCATAACAATAGCGCGACATCCCATTTTGACACCATATCCCATGTTGCGCTATATAAATGCTCATTTTTATATTTAGTCAAGTTTTGACTAAATGTTTTAACATCGAGGGGGGAATCGAGACGAGGGTCGTGGTGTATGTGTGTGTGTGTGTGTGTGTGTGTGTGTGTGTGTGTGTGTGTGTGTGTGTGTGTGTGTGTGTGTGTGTGTGTGTGTGTGTGTGCGCGTGCGTGTAGAGCGATTCAGACCAAACTACTGGACCGATCTTTATGAAATTTGACATGAAAGTTCCTGGGTATGATATCCCCAGATATTCAATAAATGTCTTTGATGACGTCATATCCGGCTTTTCGTGAAAGTTGAGGCGGCACTGTCACACCCTCATTTTTCAACCAAATTGATTGAAATTTTGGCAAAGCAATCTCCGACGAAGGCCGGACTTTGGTATTGCATTTCAGCATGGTGGCTTAAAAATTAATTAATGACTTTGGTCATTAAAAATCTGAAAATTGTAAAAAAAAAAATCTTTTTATAAAACGATCCAAATTTACGTTCATCTTATTCTTCATCATTTTCTGATTCCAAAAACATATAAATATGTTATATTCAGATTAAAAACAAGCTCTGAAAATTAAAAATATAAAAATTATGATCAAAATTAAATTTCCGAAATCGATTTAAAAACACTTTCATCTTATTCCTTGTCGGTTCCTGATTCCAAAAACATATAGATATGATATGTTTGGATTAAAAACACGCTCAGAAAGTTAAAACGAAGAGAGGCACAGAAAAGCGTGCTATGCAGCACAGCGAAACCACTACTGCGCTAAACAGGCTCGTCAGTTTCACTCCGTTTTGCAGGGCGGGGATGTAGCTCAGTCGGTAGCGCGCTGGATTTGTATCCCGTTGGCCGCTGTCAGCGTGAGTTCGTCCCCACGTTCGGCGAGAGATTTATTTCTCAGAGTCAACTTTGTGTGCACTCTCCTCGGTGTCCGAACACCCCCGTGTGTACACGCAAGCACAAGACCAAGTGCGCACGAAAAAGATCCTGTAATCCATGTCAGAGTTCGGTGGGTTATAGAAACACGAGAATACCCAGCATACTTCCTCCGAAAGCGGCGTATGGCTGCCTAAATGACGGGGTAAAAACGGTCATACACGTAAAAGCCGTGGGAGTTTCAGCCCATGAACGAACAAACAAACTGCGTTTTGCACGAGCGGCGGACTCCGGTCATTGTGAAAAAATGCAGTGCGTTCAGTTTCATTCTGTGAGTTCCACAGCTTGACTAAATGTAGTAATTTAGCCTTACGCGACTTGTTTGTTTTAATTTTACAACTTTTTTTTCTTTTTCTAAACTCTAACTTCTTTTATTTCCTTCCGCTTTCCTCATTTGAAAGCTTGTGTACAGAGTGGTGTACAGAAGATAGAAATAATCAAAGGTTAGCACAAAAACAGAGTACCTCTCTAAAACGGTTTCCCAGATGTCCTATTCTAATTTTAGTAACATCGGCTTTTGGGGAAAGCCCAAAGGGCGCTTGTATCACCGCGCGTCGACTGTAATGGTTGTTGACAAATTCTGTTTGATTAGCTTCTGATTAAATATGTTTTGCTCATGAATGTGAACAACGTTACTTACGTATGTCATATTCTATTTTTTATTTTTTTTTACATAGAACGACATTACTATTTTTTTCAAGCAGAATCCCATCTCAAACCAAAAACAAAATCGAACCTGGAAATTGCAGGCTGTTATGAAATGAGAATGGCCCCGCGTAAAAGAGCAGATATGACGTCACCAACAGCAACGTCACACTCAAGCCGACGAAAGTGCATCGCCTATACAGCTTCCGACACATCCGGATCTGAAACAGAAAGATGTCACGTACCAACTCATGTGTACAGTGGAACTCCCCATGTAAGAACCCCCCCCCCCCCCCCCCCCCCTCCCAACCTTGTTACAACTTGGCCAATTAGGGCATGTCGTAATTAGGCCAGATATGGTATACCACTAGTGGCCCGATGCTGGTATTTTAGTAGCCACCTGATTTTCTCAGACTTTTGTAGGTCTTTTGTACGAGTCTGTTAAAGTCAAGACTTCCCCAACTCAAGAAAGCACTTCTCAATCATGTCAAAACATAATACGGTTATCTTAAACTTACCCGATAAACATGCCAGAACTGGGCCATTTGTGTTTTTTTGCTGTCAAGTTTGACAAAGCTGGCCATAAAAAAAACAATACTGGGCCAATTTGTGGCGTTTTGCTGGCAATTCTATGTGTTTTTTTGCTGGCACGCCAACAAAGGGCCAATTCTGGATTATCCCATGACCTGCCTCTTTGTCTCTGTTAGCTGAGGAGGTGATTATTCTGGATTATCCATCACAACCATATGGATTATCCATCACAACCGAGTCTCGATCTCACCTGTCATTGGTCATTGTCTTTGATCTCAGAATACAATTGAATAATTTATAGAGGTCATCGGCATATTTATCGTTAACTCGGACACTACTTTCTTTAGCAAAACGATTGAAATATTCTGCGGTATAAAAGTCGAACTCACGTTTAGCTAACGATCTACATACATTTTAACATCAGGACCGGACCCAGGGGGGGGGGGGGGGTTCCAGGGGTTCCGGAACCCCACCCCTGGAAAAAGCATGTACCTTGCTTTGAGTGGTTTTTTTTTTACTAGTTTTAGCACCAAAACAATGCTGCTCTTAACCCCGAAAACAAGGCCCAGAATGCACCAGATTGCACAGATTTTAACCGTTTTTAAAACATTTTCCGGGGGAGCATGCCCCCGGACCCCCTAGTTCGCGCGCGCGCGCTTGTGGCTTCACCACTTCGCTGATTTGCCCCCCCCCCCCCCCCAAAAGGAGGAACCTCCCCTTACAACTCATTTGGTCCGGCCCTGAACATTGAAGAAATAAAGAAAACAACAAAGAATCATGGGTGAAAGTAGCCCGTCAATTGACTGAAATCCGTCAATCTGAAATAAGTCTGACGGAAATTCCGTCAATCCGCAATTTTTATTAAAAAAAAAAAAAAAATTTTTTTTTATTTTTTTATTTTTTTTAAGCGGAACGCGTTTTCGAACTGCTATGCGGTAAACCCCGTAGGTGAGGTTTCTTCGCTTTCGGATTCGCTCTGCATCACGATAAAAAAAAAGTTCTCGCGTTTTGGCAGGCATTACGAAGTGGTGACATGATTTCTGCGGAAAACGCATGGACAGATCTTATTGATGCTGGTCTAGCCAACAAAGGCGATGGGACTGGTTGGAGTTCATGAAACTAAAACTGTGTGTGATAAGTTTGGTGCTTGAAACTCAAGTGCTTTTCCTTGAGAACTTTGCACTATAAGAGATGCTATGGCTTAGTTGCTACTTTGTGCAGTGCTACATCATGCTGTTTGCATGTGTGACATTCTGTTTCATCATTTATTTCAATGCCTGTCTGGCAATGTTTGCTTCTTATAATTAAATATTTCGAACTTTTATTTCAGTTGTTCAGTTGTTCAGTTTCTATTTCATTTAGTAATTGGCTGTTGTCAATGTTAATTGTTATCAATTGTGTCGTTCTGTTGGAAGATGCAAGTGTGAAAAGATACAAAAGAAAAATGATTACTTCTGTGAATTGTTTTGATTTTGTTTACTCTTTTTACCATATCATTAGAATCTGAAGGTATTTTTTTGACCTGCATGATAGTGACAAAAAGTGTATTTTTTTGCCAGGAAAGGCCACAAAATCACAATGTATAATGCAAAAATTCGTTTTCGGCCGGGGGGCATTGCCCCCCTGGACCCCCTAACGGAACCCTGCCCCGTACCCCGCCAGGGCCTGGGCGGCCCCTGGACCCCTGCCTCAAAAAATTTTCAGTCAATTTGATTTTCATAGCTTTCACCCATGAAGAATACACATAATCAATCATAATCTGCTGGGGTGAAAAGTGCTGAGTGAAGATTATGAGTTGGCCGAAGCGGTGAGAGAGAGTGAGAGAGAGAGAGAGAGAGAGAGAGAGAGAGAGAGAGAGAGAGAGGAGAGAGAGAGAGAGAGAGAGAGAGAGAGAGAGAGAGCGATAGAGACAGACAGTGATTCAAGGCGCACAACTCTAGTACTCTTCATCGGCAACCGCTTAGATCAATCCCGACAACAAAATCCTGATTCAAAATCCTGAGCGACGAAATAAGAATTAAACTAAAACAGTATGCTTACAGTTTTTATAGGGGCCAGGAGGCCCCCATTCATACGGTTAGTTTCGAGGTTGACCATGGGCAGCGCCATTTTGTTGTGAAATACGTCATCAGTTTGTGCACACAGGAGGGGTGAAGGCAACATTGTTCATCAGTAGAAAGTTGTGAAATCCGTCACCCTATGGGAGGTGTGAAGGCAAAATTGGTCATCACTGAGTTTGTGTAACACAGGAAGTTGTGAAATACGTCACCCTATGGGAGGGGTGACGGCAAAATTGTTCAACAAAAACATCATAGGTCGAACTGTGCAGGGTCAACCGCAACAAACTCAAACCATTCATACTATACTGCATTTGAGTGACTTATATACCAACATTTTTATGTCTAATTTTCAGCACAGGTGTAGAAAAAAATCATGAACCAAAATGTTATTTATTTTCTAATTTAACATTTGTTTTACAAATGTGACCTTGGTCTTTCAAACATACAGTGACATTAAACATTGTTATGTTAAAAAAAAAAGAAGAAAAAGAAAAGCTTTTGTGCACAAATCAGAAAATACATTGTACATTTTACCTACAGGCCAAACAAGAGATCCAAGCAAGTTGCACTGATCTAAAAAAATATATTTTTAGATCAATGGCAAGTTGTCAAGAACAGGCGCTTGCATTTGGATGTGTCCAATGATAGTAGGTTTCGTCAGAATAATGTATGAATAAAAATGTATGACAGTTTGGTATGATGACATGTAATTCACATGTGCTGAAATATAATATTATACATCATATAATATTAATATGGCTGTTGCCATGACCATGAACCCCAAGAAAGGTTTAATGTTATGTAAATCAAAATACCAAAATCAAGCACCTATTAATCTGGTCTACGGCGCGGGAAGATTGAGGCCTTCGTAAACGTTCAACGTTGGCCAATAATGATTTTAACAATGTTGTGTCGTTTTGCATTATGTTTTATTTTGTTGATCAATTGATAAATATGTCTTCACAACATATTACATATCAAACAGAAATAAAGTCTTAGAGAACTACAATGATTATTGTTGCCGTCAAAACCTTGCAAGGCCTCAACCGTTCTCTCTCTCTCTCTCTCTCTCTCTCTCTCTCTCTCTCTCTCTTTCTCTCTCTCTCTCTCTCTCTCTCTCTCTCTCTCTCTCTCTCTCTCTCTCTCTCTCTCTCTCTCTCTCTCTCTCTCTCTCTCTCTGTATGTCTTTGTCTGTGTCTCCCTCTGAGTCTACTGTATTGTTGTTGTGCCCGCTATAACTGCGTTTGATGAAGATATTCTGTCAAAACCACTGCCTTTACTTGCCAGATAAGTTGCACGACAAATGTGATCAGCATTTCAATTGCATTTTACTGATGAATTTGACAAGTATGCATATGTATTGCTAATGTACAGCTTGACGGCATTGACCTTTGCTTTATTTGCGCACGTCTTGCCGCCAGCATGGGTTGAAAAGTCCATAGATGTGCCGTATTTTGCCATTATTATTACATTCACAGTAAACATGACAAAGCAAAGCAAATTTTATAGACTTTCAACAACCATCTATGGGCTAACAAGACTGTGCAGGTAGAGTACATGAATAGAGCCGTCATTCTACTAGAATCAGTGGTATTAGTATATTTACTGTAACTTATTGGCATTTTGCTGGCAATGGTAATGGCAGAAAAATGTCATAGTGCCGGGCCACAACTGGCAAGCCATTTTGATAACAAAAGTGTCAGGCAAAGGGAGACGAGAATAGTGACCGAAAGCACGGTTTTTATTCGATCCATCTCACAGATGACCAAATTATGCTTACTTTTGGTGCCCATTTGGACAATGTATGTGACTATGGTCATTCGTTGCCTTCATTAGTGTGTCCCCCATCATATATAACGAAATAATAACAGTGGTTTCTTTTACTGATGCGCCATTGGCGCATAACATCTCAAAATGTCCCATTGGAATTCCCTTCATTGCGACAAAGGGCGCACTGAGATTGCGTACCACTGCGCCACCCCATGCACACTTCACGGTAGTACAGTGTTCGAAAAGACCTAAGAACAAGTCGCGTAAGGCGAAATTACTACATTTAGTCAAGCTGTCGAACTCACGGAA
Source organism: Littorina saxatilis (assembly GCF_037325665.1). Lineage (NCBI taxonomy): Eukaryota > Metazoa > Mollusca > Gastropoda > Littorinimorpha > Littorinidae > Littorina > Littorina saxatilis. The sequence goes on from NC_090255.1 coordinate 37,665,584, forward strand.
TGAAACTGAACGCATTGCATTTTTTCACCCCGACCGTATAGCATCGTCAGTCCCCCGCTCGTGGAAAAAGCAGTGAAATCGACAACCCAGTATAGCGCGGTAATGGTTGCGCTGAGCTTTTCAGTACCTCTATTCTTTTTAACTTTCTGAGATTGTTTTTAATCCAAACATAACATATATATATGTTATTGGAATCAGGAACCAACAGGGAATTAGATGAAATTGTTTTCAAAATCATAATTTTCATATCTTTAATTTTCAGAGCTTGTTTTTAATCCAAATATAACATATATATATTTTTTTTGAATCAAGACATGATCAGGATAAAGATGAAAATATTTTTAGATCGTTTTAGAAAAAAAACATTTTAATGACAATTTTCACATTTTTAATGACCAAACTCATTAATTAATTTTTAAGTCTCCAAGCTGAAATGCAATACCATAGTCCGGACTTTGTCGAAGATTCTTTGACCAACATTTCAATCAGTTTGATTAAAAAATGAGGGCGTGACAGTGCAGCCTCAACTTTCACAAAAAGCGGGATATGACGTCATCAAAGACTTTTTGGTTCAGTAGTTTTCTCTGAATCGCTCTACACACACACACACACACACACACACACACACACACACATACACACGCGCGCGCGCACGCACATACATACACATACACACATACACAACGACCCTCGTCTCGATTCCCCGTCTATGTTAAAACATTTAGTCAAAACTTGACTAAATGTAAAAACCGCGCGCCAAGCAGTTGAACTTGCGAGAAACAAAACAACCTTGCACAATGCCCCATTGTCTTTTTCTTCCAGACTAAACCCTGTAATGGCACTGGATTTTGAGCCTTGAATTAACAATGCTGAAGTCCAAGATTTCCAAAATACATAAAGTTAATCATCACTCACAATATACAACATTCATTCCGATCACCAGTCACTACGGCACGGTTGGCCTAGTGGTAAGGCGTCCGCCCCGTGATCGGGAGGTCGTGGGTTCGAACCCCGGCCGGGTCATACCTAAGGACTTTAAAATTGGCAATCTAGTGGCTGCTCCGCCTGGCGTCTGGCATTATGGGGTTAGTGCTAGGACTGGTTGGTCCGGTGTCAGAATAATGTGACTGGGTGAGACATGAAGCCTGTGCTGCGACTTCTGTCTTGTGTGTGGCGCACGTTATATGTCAAAGCAGCACCGCCCTGATATGGCCCTTCGTGGTCGGCTGGGCGTTAAGGCCAAAAAAAAAAAATTGTCTGTTTCTGGTCACCCGACCGACCCTAAATTTCGGCGCCGACCCTAAACTTTTTTTTTCCAAACTCAAATTTTTTTTATTTTTGGGGGGGTGGTAAAGGACAGGGTGAGAAAATGAACAACAAAAACGTGTGAAAACGAAAGTCCGCTGACGATTTGTAAATGTGTTGAGTGTCTTGTCTCTATGTATAGTGAATCCAGTCTCTTTGCACGATTTTTAAAGTTAGTTTTATTGGTCTACATTTGGGGTTAAAAAAAAATAAAAATAAAAAAAATCCCGACCTACCGACCCTATTTTTTTTAGCCATGTTACCAGAAACAGACAATTTTTTTTTGTTGGCCTAAGCAAACAAACAAACAAACAAACAAACTACTTTCATCCAAGGCATTCAGCCGAAAAGCCCTCAGAACACAAGAAAAACTTACACACTGTTGGGGATACCATCACCTTAGACTAAAGAAATAACAAGAGGCGAAGCCTTCAAGGCTCACGTAAGAAATCGACAAACAGTAACACAAACTCAATCACTCCGTCACACATACACACACACACACACACACACACACACACACACACACACACACACACACACACACACAGTAAGCATAGGTGAAACTGTGCAAGAAAGCGAGACACTAGATCTGCCAACTAGTCTCGGCCCGCTCACAATAACAAAGACCGAGACTTTCAGTAATTCCTTCGCGTGACGTCTAACCCTCTTAGGTTATAATGTGACGTCTTCAAATGTTAAAGTTTCTATCACACACGTCAAACACTTTTGACCGAGACTTAATCTTCTTATGCGAGCTTTATCCATAGACTCGGAAATGTTAAAGTTTCTATCACACACACACAGACAGACGAAAGTTAGCTTCGCATAGGCTACACTTACGTGAGCCAAAAACATTGTAACAAAATTTGTTTTAAAGGTATAGTCTAGATCGTGTCTTCTTCTAAAGATATACTTCATTGAATATGTCTATAACCAACATCGCTAGAAACAAAACAACCTTGCAAAAATTCACGGAAGAAGAAACAACAACCCAACGGAGAAGGCGATATGCCCTAAAACGGGCGTACACCTTCCTCCGGCGTGGACATGTTTTCACGAGAATGATGCCGTCTAACCCATGCGAACCATCACGATTTTGCTGCGTCCATTTCGGAAGCAACAATTCACAGTATTATTTTACCTTGGAGTTTTGCTTGTTGTGAGTCTCTCGTTCGTCCACTTTCAAGACCGATTTATGTCAAAGATCTTTTGAAAGTTTCGTTTTGTTTGTACATGTACCTTTGTTATTTTTGGGGTTATTTTTTGTTGTTGAGGGTTCATCATTCTCAGAACTGTTCAGCTCTTGGCATGTTATGAAAACCCATTTCAACGGACGTTTAGCTAACGTCAACAGCCTGTCTGTGAGTGAGAGTATTACTGTGACAAGTGTGTCAGTGTGTGTTTGTGTGTGTGTGTGTCAGTGTGTGTGTGTGTGTGTGTCTGTCTGTGTGTTTGTGTGTCTGTCTGTCTGTCTGTGTCTGTTTGTCTTATCTGTCTGTTTGTCTGTCTGTCTGTCTGTCAATCTGTCTGTCCGTGTGTCTATGTGTTTGTCTCTATGTCTGTATGTCTGTCTGTCTGTGCGGAATTAACTTCGTAAGTGGAACATATGCCAACATGAGAAATTAATTAAGAAAAGAAATTCATACTTCGCTCAGAGCACAACCAGACAGTGGATTTTCAGTATATGTCCAAGTTGAAGAATGCTCTTACCACACTGTGGAAACACGGACAGATCTGTGACGACACACAAGATTGTTCACAGGAGAAGGGAGATTCCTTAAAAAAAAAAATAAAAAAAATACTCATTAAATACTCTCGTCAGTGCGAACGACTGATTAGATCCCAATTTTCTCGATCCAGTATCCTGAGGAACGACTCTAACTGCAATTCATCGAACGAAGCGAATCACATCAAGCACATTTTGAAGGGAAAAAAAGTCGATGTACAACTTACTGCCTGCTTCATGTCATGTGATTTCCCTCGAACACAGCACACAGCACACGCAGACATACACACACACGCTGGGAAGGCAGTGAGTACAAGCTGAGGAGACGGACACGAGAGCGAAAAATGGCCAGACGAAACTGTGGGAGAGCAAGAGAGAGGGAGAGAGAGAGAGAGAGACGGGGTGGGGGTGGGGGTAGGGGGGAGGGAGAGAAAGAGAGACGCTTGACGCTTTGAAAGTTTATTGTCATCAGCTAATAAAAGCTTTATATAGGCAAGGTAAAAACAACAATTCCTGCCATTATTCTTAAAAATGGGAAACAGCTTGTAAAAGGTACACGGAGAAACAAAGAAAACAGCTAGAGAGATGGAGGGAGAGAGAGAGGGGGGGGAGGGAAAGAGAATGGGAGAGAGAAAGAGAGAGAGAGAGAGAGAGAGAGAGAGAGACAGAGACAGAGACAGAGAGAGAGAGAGAGAAGACCGGGAACAGACTGTCAACATGCAAACAGCGCCGGCTAGACAAGCATAAACTTGCGACCCCAAACCCAAGGCAACGTAGATGAGGGAGTGAGAGCGAGAGAGAGAGAGATACGGAGAGAGAGAGAGAGAGAGAGAGAGAGAGAGAGAGAGAGAGAGAGAGAGAGAGAGAGAGAGAGAGAGAGATGCAGACAGAGAGAGAGAGAGAGGAACGGGAATTTGTATCCTCTGTTGTCCATTGTCGGCAATAGGGCTTTGGGTTTGCGTTAAACATACCTTCCTTATTCTGTGAACGATCACGTGGAAGCGCTAGACATGCATAAATGTGAGACTTCAAGCCCAGAGGATAGAGACGCAAGGGGATATAGTTCTTTTAACGATACAGATACCATAACAATCTCGTGAATTCGCTATAACGTGTAGAAATCCGAGGCTCCAAACCCAAAGTTTGAATCCGTTTTTACATTCCATGAATATTTGACTTAATGTTTTGCTTGGTTCTGCGGATCTAGAGTGGGAGGTGAGGGTGTGTGTGAGGGGGGGGCGTATATGCGTGTGTGTGTGTGTGGGGGGCGTGTATGCGTGTGTGTGTGTGGGGGGGGTGTATGTGTGTGTGTGTGTGTGTGTGTGTGTGTGTGTGTGTGTGTGTGTGTGTGTGTGTGTGTGTGTGTGTGTGTGTGTGTGTGCGTGTCTGTGTGTCTGTGTGTGTTGGTGCATGTGGGTGTTTGTAGAACGATTCCCCTTAAAATAACAAACCGATGTTTCACGAAGCTTTACATATGAATTCAAATAGCGGTCTGCACAGCTAGCAGCAGGCTGTAGATTTGTATTGTGTGTCAGGATGCTTTTAGCCCATGTAAAAACCTCGGGAGGTCTGTGGTGGTTTTGGTCAACAACAAAAATGTTTTGGTCAAATTTGCAAATATCATTCATTTTATTTTCAATTTCACTTAGAATTCTGTTTTTTCTTTTCTTTTCTACGAGTCTCGGCAAGCCATTTAAAGAAAGACTCTTAGTGCGTTGGAACCTGACGTCAAATGACTTCAAGAATGGCAATCCGACCGTATAGTCACCTGGCTGGCTATAGTGGGGAGGTTACTTTTGGTGGTCACATTAGATATTATGTTTTTTGGGAAAGTTCGTTTTATTTTGCAGCCGAAGTTCAGTAAACGACAAATGGCTAAACCCAACCACCTAAGAATGAGAAGAGTTTTCGTAACATGACCCATATTCTGTAAAATGCAGCCATGACGCAGGGGCTAGGTTACAACAAAACGTCATGAACCGCTTGACTGCATACGGATATAAGGAAATTATACCTTAAACGAAAGCTAAAGATTGTTGCCATCAGACAGCAAGTAAAATGCCTATTTCGTATGCACAGTTTTACTTTTAACAACATCTGTATAACATGCGGACGACAAAACAGGAAATGCCATTTTCTCAATCGATATGTATAGCTAACTGAACACCTGGTTAAAACCGCAATCAGAAACATCTTGAAAATTGTTTATTCTCACAGCTAGAATTATTTAACATCAACAGTTGTTAATTTACCGAGGAAAAGAACAGTCATATAAAGTACATAATGGATGATTCTGAATCAACTCCGAAAACCGAACCGGGTCGAAGCGAAAAAGAGTTTATCCTACATACGTGAGAGAGAGACCCGTGAGATAATAATCGTTCAAATCACACGTGTGTATATCATGTAAATGAGGTCATGTCAAGCAAGTCTGGCAGGGACCTGTTTTTCCACTGCTTATGATGCCAAAGTCACCGAGACAAACGTCATTATAGAAACAAAAATTGCTCTCGCTAATTACCCTCGATGAATCTTTAGAACTAACACGTCACGCCACACTTTCAGAGTGACGTTTCTTTGCTTTGACGTAATAGATTGCACGAGGCTTTAAAAGAGATCAAGGTTCCAAAAACAAGCGTCTTCAATTTAGCTGCCTCGACTGCGAGACATTTTCAGTAAAATACACGTAAGTACAGTATGTAGGATAAACAGAATACTACATGGCTTGCTGTGTTGTACCAGATTTACACTCGTTGCACCCCCCGCGGGTTAGGGGGAGTCCCATATTGGTTGGGACGAGAAAGAATTTACCCGATGCTACCCAGCATGTCGTAAGAGGCGACTAACTGTTCTGTTTCTCCTTTTACCCTTGTTAAGTGTTTCTTGTATAGAATATAGTCAATGTTTGTAAAGATTTTAGTCAAGCAGTATTGTAAGAAATGTTAAGTCCTTTGTACTGGAAACTTGCATTCTCCCAGTAAGGTCATATATTGTACTACGTTGCAAGCCCCTGGAGCAATTTTTTGATTAGTGCTTTTGTGAAAAAGAAACAATTAACAAGTGGCTCTATCCCATCTCCCCCCTTTTCCCTATCACATCTCCCCCCTTTCCCCGTCGCGATATAACCTTGAATGGTTGAAAACGACGTAAAACACCAAATAAAGAAAAGAACACTCGTTGCTTTTTCAAATAGTGAACAGCTCGCTTTCGCTCGCAGTTCAATATTTAAAAAAAAAACTCGTGTAAATCTGGTACGACACAGCAAGCCATGTAGTATTCTCTATTTACACATACACAGGCTTGAAAAAGGATAATTTGGTTCAATCTGTTAGATTTTTACCCATAACGTTAAAGATCAGCTCGTTATAAAAGGAAAGTGATCATTGTAAAAGGATTTTGCTATCGCAAAATAATTCAACTTCCGGTTATACCACATGACGTCAATAATTTTATCAAATTATTACATAGCGTGCATTTGTCAAAAATTATACTAAATGCTAGAAGCGATTTAAAAGTGAAAGTAACGTTTAATAAAAGTATACCTATTTACTTATTGATAGATATATGACTAAAATAATGGACATGTAATTTAAACGTACAAAACGACATTTTTCACACTTCCCCTCTAAAAAAAAACGTGACTATGACCGACCGATATGTATTTGTAAATTAGGTCATTGTTAGCGATGAAAACGGGTTTTCTTTAAAAGATAACACGCAAACTGTGATGTGCAAGCACATAAATGATTTTAGTACGACTTCTTCAGAACATGTCTGTTTTTCACTCCACCAGTTTCTGTTTTAATAAAATATATGTATAGCTGTCATTTTCAGATATCCTTATCTGCACAATCATTCACTTAACCAAATACACCATGAACCCAGAAGGTATTAGAGTGAGACTCTTTACAGTGAAATATGTTATACTTACTTACTGCCTTTCACGCCTGGTGGCGTGTAGGGCAGCGACAAAGGACCTCCACTTTTGTCTGTCTCTTGCAAGCCTTTCCAGGGTCGCCCAGGAGTGGTTGAGGTCCTTTGATTCCCCCTCCACTGTACGTCTCCAAGTCTGCTTGGGTCTTCCCCGCTTCCTCTTTCCTTCTGGGGTCCATCGAAGTGCCACCTTCGGAATGGAGTCGTTTTCCATTCGTAGTACATGGCCAATCCATCTCCATCTTCTCTGGGTTATGAGTGTCTCCATTTCTTCCATGTTGCATCGTTGGAGAAGGTTGTTGTTGGAGATCTTTCTGAGCCAGAATATTCTCAGGATCTTTCTGAGGCAGGTGGGGTGGAATGACGACAGTTTTGCTGCATCCGACTTCGTCATGCGCCAGCATTCCGACCCATACATGAGGGTAGACATCACACAGCTTCTGTATAGCTTGAGTTTTGTGTGAGTGCTGTACTGGGCTGATTTCCATATGTTGTTCATGGCCCGCATGACATTTCTTGCCTTGTTCAGTCTGCTTTTGATGTCCTTCTCGGCGCCTCCGTCCTTTCGGATGATGCTGCCCAGGTAAGTAAACTGTTCTGTTTGCGGTAAGTCGGCGCCATAGGCTTTCACTGGGGTAGGTCTTTCGGCGTTGAGTAGCATGGTCTCGGTCTTCTTTTGGCTGACACTAAGTCCAATTTGGCCTCCAAACATACACAATCGGTCGGTCTTCTCTTGGATGTGTTTATGTGTATGTGATAGCAGTGCCAAGTCATCTGCAAAGTCCAGGTCGTCTAAGAAGGAGAAGAGAGTCCATCGTATTCCTCTCTGAGCGTCTTTCGTGGTGTTCCTCATCACCCAGTCGATGGCAAGGTTGAATAAAACCGATGACATCACACAACCTTGCCTGACCCCTGTTTTCACTTGGAAACTGATGTTGTTGTCTCCGACCGTGCAAGAATAGTTCTGGTAAAAACTCCTGACCAGTTGCACCATTTTCTGGGGTATTCCATAGTGCCTGAGAATCTTCCATAGGCTGTCCCTGTGAACGCTATCAAACGCTTTCTGGAAATCCACAAAGTTGATGTATAGTTGCCTTTGCCACTCTGTGCACTGCTCAATGATGTTTCTGAGTGCAAAAATCTGATCCATGCATCCTCTGTTTTTTCTGAATCCAGCTTGTTCTTTTCTCAGTGTCTTGTCCACGCTGTCTGAAATCCTCTGTATGATGATTTTGGCGAGGATCTTGCTTGGTACAGATAGTAATGTAATGCCCCGCCAGTTATTACAGTCGTTCAGTGCACCTTTCTTAGGCAGTTTGATGATAATGCCTTTTGTCCACTCGCTGGGGACTTCTTCCTTCTTCCAGATCTCTTCAAACAGTGGTTGTAATATTGCTGCTGATGTCTCTGGGTCAGTCTTGAAAAGCTCTGCATTCAAGCAGTCTCCTCCTGGCGCTTTGTTGTTTTTCAGGGTCTTAATTGCTCTGATTATTTCTTCCTTCGTGGGCGGCTCTGTGTTGATGTCCAGATCTTCCTCAGCTTCCTCTATTTCTGGTGTGTCTTCAGGATCTGGTCTGTTTAGCACTTCCTGAAAGTGTTCAGCCCACCTCTCTTCAATTTCCTTCTCTGTTGTTAAGAGTTTGCCTTGCTTGTCTTTCACTGGGACTGCGCTTGCTGATTTAAACTTGCCGCTTATCTGTTTTGTGATCTTATACAGGCTTCCTTGTTCTCCTTTGGTGGCTGCTTCTTCTGCCTGTGTAGCAAGTTCTTCCATGTATTCCCTTTTGTTCTTCCTGGCTAGTCTTTTCACTTTCTTGTGGGCTTCAGAGTACTCCTGTTGGTATCGTTCCTTCAGTCGTGCTGATTTTGCATCTGTCACTTTCTTCTTGATGTTTCGTCTCTCCTCGATGGCAGTCCATGTTTCCTGCTGGATCCACTCTTTGCCTTTCTGCCCAGTCCTGTATCCCAAACATGTCTGACTGCTTTCTGTGTAGATCCCTTCAATTCTTTTCCAAGCAGCGTCAACATTTGTATTACCAGTATTCTCCTCTTCTTCTTGTAGTTCTTGCAGCGCTTGGAATTTGTTCTTTAGTTCTAAGGAGAACGTTGTTTTGATTTGGGGCATTTTCAATTTGTCGATGTTGAAGCGCTGTGATCGTTTCGTCTTTGTTCCAGTCTTCCTCAGCTTTAGCTTGATGTTTGCTACCACCAGATGGTGATCGCTTCCCACGTCCGCTCCTCTCTTCACCTTCACATCTTGCAGTGATCTTCTCCACGTTCCGTTGATCATCAGGTGATCAATCTGATTTTGGTCTCTGTTGTTGGGTGAGCACCACGTTAGCTTGTGAATGGTGCGATGTGGAAAAAGGGTTCCGCCAATTACTAGGTTGTTCATTGTGCAGAAGTCAGCCAGTCTCTCTCCATTTTCGTTCATGTTTCCACATCCATGATTACCCATAGTTCTTGTATAGTGCTCGTTGTTGTTGCCTACTTTGGCATTCAGGTCTCCCATGACGATGACAAGGTCATGGCTTGGCACAGTTTCTAATTCGCTCTGAAGAATTTCGTAAAAAGTGTCTTTGTCTTCTTCCTCTGCATCGTTTGTTGGTGCATAACACTGTAGCAGTGATATGTTCACCTGCTTGCCTCTGAGTCTAACTTTCATCAGCCTGCTGTTCACTGGCTTCCATTCTAGCAAGCATTTCTCAACTCCTTTCCTCAGGATCACTGCTACTCCTTCTCGGTGTTGGTCGTCATCTCTTCCTGAGTAAAGGACAGTCTCGCCCGTGATCGTCTTAAGGCTGCCAGTCCCTGTCCATCTGCATTCGCTTATTCCCATTGCGTGCAGGTTGTAGCGTCGCATCTCTGATGTCACCTGCGCAAGTCTGCCGGTGTCGTACATGGTTTGTACGTTCCGAAACCCAATCTTCATCCTTGTTTTTGCTGTGTTGAGAGCATCCCTGGTCGTGTCAGCAGCTTCCTGACGGCTTTCACTGCTGGCAGTCATACAAGTCCCGGGCTGGGACTCAGGCGCTCCGTCCACATCAGTGTTGTTTTCCTTTGTCGCTGTTTCTGTAACTCACTCGGTTTTGCCAGTTAGAGTTGTTGGCCCTAAGCTGAACCCCCAACCTGGAGGACCAGGGTACACATTTTAGTCTGGCCTCTACCTCACGCGGATCTGTTCGGCATGGTTGGACCTACCAGGGACACGAGGTCCCCGCCGACATAGCTCCGGAGGTTGTCAAGGCACACAAGCCCCCACACCACGATCAAGGTAAGTGCACCAGGTGGGGGGAAATATGTTATGATTCCCCTTATTTCAAAATATATGCATTTCAATTGGCATACACGATTCTCGTCGTAGGTACGTGCCTCTGACGAAGCAACCGTTAGCATTTTTTTGCCGTAAGAATTGACATTTTTAAACATAAAGCATGGACAAAAAACTCATTCTGCAAAAAGTGCATGTTTTCATGCAATTACGTGTATGTTTTTGAAATGGCAGAAAATATTGAATGAAAGTGATTGTTGACTGATTGAAACCCTACCCCCACTAACAAAATTGGCCCTGAGATTAGGGGTGTTAGTTGAAGATGAATGAATATTGGCTATGCTTTTTCCCTTAAGTATTCAAAACCTATACATATACATAGGCAGGTTGTTCTACATTAGCACAATTAACTTTTAAAACATATGCATATGCTTAGTACACGATACTTCCGGTTTTTCTACCGGAGGATTTTTAAATTTAGGAGGTACACACCTTATCTCAGAAAAAGCTTTTTCTTCAAAAAGTGCAAGTAGATATTAGAATTCATACATAATATTTATATATTTGAGTTAAACTTCCTTCGAAAGTCATTTGTTTCAAGTGGCAGAAAATGTCATTTGGAGAGTTACATATTGTAAAGTGTATAACTGTTGTCTGTGATTAGTGCATTGTGAACACATTGGCACCAGTTCATCCTAAATGCTAAACGATGTCGTGATCATACGATGTTTAGGATGTTTTACATCGCATTAATTAATAAATTGATGATAGCATTTCATTAATAAATTCTATTTCCGGTTGCGTCAGTGCCGTTCTCTTTTTCTTTTTGTAATAAGGTAATAACGTACGAACCACGTGTCACACGGCTATGCTAGTCTTCAAATAAAAATTCCAATTCTAGTCTGTTAAAAGGCATGTATTGTGCGTTACATACATTTATAGTACACCCCCCTCCCCTAGGATTACAATGCAAGTAAACACAGAGATGGTAAATTTGTACATGGTTACACACGCAGTGGTGAACGTAACGTGTGGTTTAACCAAATTAATTACATATACGTCTCTGTCTGTCTGTCTGTCTGTCTGTCTGTCCCTCTGTCTGTCTATCAGTCTGTCTGTCTCTCTCTGTCTCTTTCTCTGTCTCTGCTTTTCTCTGTGCCTCTGCCTCTGTCTGTCTGTCTGTCTGTCTGTCTGTCTGGTCTGTCTGTCTGTCTGTCTGTCTGTATGTCTGTCTGTCTGTCTGTCTGTCTCTCTCTCTCTCTCTCTCTCTCTCTCTCTCTCTCTCTCTCTCTCTCTCTCTCTCTCCACCTGTGACATAATAATAACAATAACAGCACTTTATTGTCAATTAAAATATAACATAAAAATTGAAAATTTTCCTGATGGACGCCACGCTGTTTGTCGAATGACAAAGCTGACAGCTCGTAGCTGACAACAATGTGCACGCAGCGAGAGACAAAACCATCTAAGTGTTTTGCTTGCTTTTGCACTTTGCTTGCTGATGTATCTGGGGACAATGGTAAACGAGGCTGTTGGGTAATGGTTGATAATTAGCTTTTGGAAAACAGCAGGCTATATAATCACAGACCCATTGACAACAACTCAAAATGTAGTGGTGTGTGACTGAACAAACGTTTCATATTTGTTTCCATTTGCACGGATCGATGTTTTTACACATGTTGTCAACAAATTGACATAAGCATCCTTTAAAAGAAAGAAAGTGTACAGCGGGAAAGTAAATTGGTGGACGAAATTAAACATTTAGAGACAACTTTTAGTGAAAATAATTTATTTATTTTGGAAAAGAAAAGACAGGAATTAATTGCAATTGGACAAAAGAAAATCGACGGAATGATTATAAGAACCCGTATAAAATGGATTTCGGACGGTGAATATTTTTGTAATTTGGAAAAATTAGACATGCAATAATAAAGGAAGTACAATCATATTATGATAATGTATATACATTCGATGAAAAAGATGTTTCATTTGATGATCAGATGCCAGTGATCGGCAAGGAATCGGCGGAGATTCGTTGCTCTGATGTTCATATTTGCGAAAGAAAAGGGTATCATAGCGAGCGCACACTGCATAACATAGACACAGACAAAGTTGATCGTCGCAATGCAGGCTGGTCAGTAGCAAGCGAATTGCTAGAGAAAAAAGCTTTGGTCACTAAAAGGGGCTCTTACTATGCCACCCCTAACACAGTTATTTTCAGACAAATTCTATGGAGCAGCAGAACCAGAACTTCAACTCTCAACACCCAATAAGAAAGATAATGTATGCTCACATAAGAAGAGTCACCTCCTTTACATGGATACAAAGCAAGAGTTACCTCCCTTGGGTTCTGGAACATTCCGGTAGTTTCGCCGGAGTGCAGTTGTTTTCGTTCATTCATTCTTCTGATAAGGGAAATTAAGAAACTCTAATGTCATATATACAATATATAAATACAATATATAAATACATATGCACACACGGCAAAGCGAAGTGTCTGCAGTTTAGTAGTAGTGCTATTGTCACGTAGCGCTATCGACACGTTGCGCCGTATTGACACGTAGCGCTACAGTACATTGGTTTTTCACAAAATAGTGATATCGACACGTAGTGCTATTGAGACGTAGATAATGGCACGTGTGAATTGTGTCGATAGCACTACAGAAAATAGCGCGCACTATCGATACGTAGCACAAATGACACGTAGCGCTAGCGGGACGCACCGGCTAATGACGTCATTTTAAGTGGAACAAACATGTACATAAATGCCTTCCCTTTCGAATGATTTACAGTTATAGAATTTATGTCAAGCGGTTTAATTTTTATGTTTTATGAACCCAACCCTCTAAACGAGAATAGTAACGCCAGTGAAGGAAAACATACACACAAACCAACGTTTTTCTCAGCGGTGGTTTGGAATATTGCTCCACAACTTTAGATTTAGTGTTGTGGTGTTAAAATCTATCAGAAAAATATGTTTGCTAACGTGACGCCAAAAAGTAACCAAAACGGTCCTTAGCCGACTGACTAGTAGGGATACACTCTTTGATCCGACGTTCAATAGACACGTTGGAGACACGTTACGCCCAATAAACGTACCCAGACGGTTGTTACGCCCGATTGTGTTCCCAGGACATGTACGTGGCGTGTGGGTAGGCTCACTTAAATTAGATTATCTCAGACATTTCGTCAAAGTTGACATCAAACTATATACGCATAAACTACTAAATGCCTCTGCCACTTGGTAGTATAATTTAAACCGAGATAGATCTTGTTTTGGAAGCGAGAAAATCGAAAATACCGCGTCTTTCATTCGTGTATTTAGTGCATTGACCTGTTCATCGGAAAACATGAAATGTAGGCTACTTACAGACTAAAATTATGTACGGAAACAAAGGAGAAATCACACAAATCTATCAGAGTTAGTTTTATGTTTCTAATCAAAAGGAAAGGAGGGTAAAATGAAGAATGTTTGTGTGTCGTGTTACGGTCCCGAGAATCAGCTTGTTACGGGCCCCGCAACAATATATTTCGCTGTTGTTACGCGCCCCAGTCATATCGCGTTTGACTCTGACATCTTTAATCATTTATATCGGTGAAAAATGACAGGCAGTCACACTCAGTTTTTCCAAGGACTTTCTCTTTATCTCTCTTGTCTATTTTTCATGGGTTCGGAGTTGTTGTTTTCAGCAGGGGAATGGAGATCTCAGGTGTGATCGCTGACAGCTTCCTCGACATCAGCGCAACAGAAGAGGTTGAAAATAAACCAGCGCCAGTATTATCATCCACACTGAAGGCAAAGAGGACTGTTCAGATGTTCCAGTGTTCTGATTGTGGCAAATGCTACAGTCAGAAAAACGATATTATATATTTCAGCCCATGAGAAAACTATTTACAGGAAAGAGCCTGAAGGGAAACATTTTTGTGGTCTGTGCTCAAAAACATTTGAAAGGCCACGCGATTTGTATAATCATTCCAACAGTGTGCACACCAAGCTCAAGTCACACAAGTGCAACGCATGTGAAAAAGCATACGCCAGTAGCGCTGATGGGGTCTATGTCGACCAAAAGAGTGGGATTCCCTGTAGGTCGAGTTCCTGTAGGTGGATTCCCTGTATACCTAAGACTTTAAAATTGGCAATCTAGTATACAGGGAATCCCACAGGGTGCAGTTTTTCAATAAAACTTGCAAACCATACTCGAATTTCTAAGAAATATCAAAAAAATCGAAAAACATCAAATTCTAACGATGTCGCAAAGCATCACGTGACTTTCATTGATATTAGCGAAACGCGGCTACAGGAACTACACCCTGTGGTATTCCCTGTATACAAGATTGCCAATTTCAAAGTCTTAGCTATACAGGGAATCCACCTACAGGAACTCCACCTACAGTGAATCCCATTCTTTTGGTCGACATAGACCCCAACAGCGCCAGTAGCAGGTCATTGAAATTGTCGAGGCATGTATGTCACAAAGAAACCATGGAAACGCATAAGTGTCCCTGGCCTTCTTGTGGAAAGACATTTGAAACAAAATGTACATGCTTGATCATGAAAAAAGGCACACGGAGAAAACTCGCTACAGCTGTGAGAGGTGTTTTCGCGAGCAAATTCGTCGTCATCAGGCATCTGGGGAAATATTTTGAGTAGATGTCTACGTTTACTGGTTGTGGGCCACTACACTTCGATTTACGACATTTGTGTTTTTTGATAAGAGCCTTACGATCGAGCGTTCTATTTTTTTCATTCTGTTGAAAAGATTGTTTCTACACTTCCAGTGTGCAACTAAGATGGTGATTAAGCAATGATTTTTGTTTTTAGTTGGAGCCTTACGAGCGTTTTGTGTGTATTATTTTGTTTTGTTTTGTAGAAATGTCTGTTTCTATTCTTCCATTGTGCCACTAGGCTGCTGTTTGAAAAATGATTTTATTGGCAATGTAGAACAATTCATTTGCTCTGACAAAGATATCCTTTAATTTGTACCATCTAGTCATTATTCCCTTTTCCCATGAAGTTAAAGAGAGTCTAAAAAATCAGTTTTTGTGGATATTAATCCAATGAACTGTGTTTCTGTAATGTTTTTACCATTTGTCTCTCTAACGTAGTCACATTTTCGCTGAAATCAAGTTTTCTTGAGTGTTTGTGCTTAAATAACACGCCTAAATTTCAAACAAACAAGAAATTCCTCCGAGGTAGGAAAAACACCCCCGTTGGTCAAAGGGAAATAACCATTCTCACTGCCACCAACTGAGAAGGTTATTTCCCTTTGACCATTAATATGTCCCGCTATAAGTCCTTGTAGAATCTTAATCCACCAATAACTCCCACTCGTCGCGATATAACCTTCGTGGTTGAAAACGACGTTAAACACCAAATAAAGAAAGAAATAACTCCCTAACCGTGTGTTTGACTTGTCCCAATTTTTGTAAGGACCGTCTCACGAATGTATAGAACCTGTTCACCAAGTTTGGTGACGATCGGTCCGTTCATTCTTGAGATCTATATGCGAACACAAACAAACAAACAAACAAACAAACACATCGAGCGAATCCTATACACACCCCTATACCGGGGGTGTAAAAACACTGCTTTGTGCAGAAAACATTCACAACCATAACTGAACTAATCTGTTTTTAGTACGCGTCGTGTAAACGATTCGACTCATCATCTCATATCTTGTCAGGCTTTTACATGGGGCAATACCATCTAGCCACTCGGATACATACCCAGAATCATCATTTTGACTGATTCCTGCAGAGTAAAAGTTTTGGTATGTGTCCAGACGGGCACAGTGGCGTGGTGGTAAGACATAGGCCTCCTAATCGGGAGGTCGTGAGTTCGAATCCCGGTCTCTGCCGCCTGGTGGGTTAAGAGTGGAGATTTGTCCGATCTCCCAGGTCAACTTATGTGCAGACCTGCTAGTGACTTAACCCCCTTCGTGTGTACATGCAAGCACAAGACCAAGTGCGCACGGAAAATATCCTGTAATCCATGTCAGAGTTCGGTGGGTTATAGAAACACGAAAATACCCAGCATGCCTCCCCCGAAATCAGCGTATGCTGCCTGGATGGCGGGGTAAAAACGGTCATACACGTAAAAATCCACTTGTGCTAAAAACATGAGTGAACGTGGGAGTCTAAGCCCATGAACGAAGAAGAAGAAGAAGAAGAAGAAGAAGAAGAAGAAGAAGAAGTACGCGTCTGATTCTTTTCTGTAATAAAATTCTAACCAGTATACCTTCACATCGCTTTCGACTTCTGGGTACAAAATCGGGCGTAACAACCGTCTGGGTACGTATATTGGGCGTAACGTGTCTCCACCGTGATAGATATAAGCTGTTGCACCCTCATCACACGTGTAAACCAAAGGCCGGTTTAAAAAAAAAAGTAACTACTTTTGCTAATACGTACCATTACACTCATATATAAAGAATTATCTTGTAGCTTATCTCGCCCTTTCTCTCGTATTGTCAGGCAGCAGAAGACTGATTAAAGTCGCTGTACTCTATGTGTTAGAAGCGTATTGACATGTGCTTTGCGTCGTGCATTTAAAGCTGCTTATTTGCACAGATTTGTCTTTTGACCAACAGGATGGGAGACGGAGACAAAGATGCTGCATTGAGGCAGAGGTTTGTTAACCTATGATCTCCATGCTGCTCAGTGACGTAAATTTGACGTTATGCCCATTGTTCGTATCTATTACTGGAAAGTAGTAGTAGTAGTAGTAGTAGTAGTAGTAGTTGTACGTAGTAGTGGTTGTGGGTGTAGTAGTAGTTGTGGTAGTAGTAGTAGTACAGGGTGATCCCCCAAAAAATGCAGCCCTCAAAAATGCTAGTAACTTCTGTTGACGGAATCACTTTATATTTGGGGGACATAAACTTCAGTCTATGCATGACCCTTCCACAAATCGGCGATCGACTCAACAGAACGAGGTTTGACATTGAGCGGCAGCAATACTTACCTGATTTAAACCCTCCAAACTTTTACCTTTTGTTTTGTTACCTTTATCTGAATGTCTGAGTATACAAAAACACCCCCAGCACCCCCTAGATCATCGGTGACCTGAAGAAAGTAGTTACGGCTAGGTTCAGGGCAATCCCTACACAGGAAAGTTTTCGTGCATTTAAACATTTCGGAGGTTTGATTTGGAACATATTTTGGAGAAAAGGTAAATGTCGGACCATTTTACCTGCAGACTCGAAACTTTGTACATACACAACAACTATGCACATATTTGTTAAACTCAAATGACTGGTAGAAATTAACCAATTTGTTGTAAAGTTACACTTGAGCAATGTCGCGCAAAATTCATTAATGACATGAATGCATTCATTCATGGGACATGTCCTGATCCTGTCTGTAATTGCTGTATTCAAGTCACTGATTGTCTAATGTTGATTTAGGTATACTATATCATTGGAATTAACCCAAAGGTAAACAATCTGGAGGGTTTAAATCGGGTTAGTTTGGCTACCGCTCAATTTCAAACCTCGTACTGTTGAGTCGATCACCGAATTTGGCAACTTGTTTTAAAATTGCAAAATAGTCAGACCATCATATCTATAGAATTGTCACTTTGTGGAAGGGTTATGCATAGGCTGCAGTTTATGTCCCCTAAATATCAATCAATCAATGAGTCTTATATCGCGCATATTCCGTGGGTACAGTTCTAGGCGCTCTGCAGTGATGCCGTGTGAGATGAAATGTTATACGGCCAGTAGATTGCAGCCATTTCGGCGCATATTTACCTTTCACGGCCTATTATTCCAAGTCACACGGGTATAGGTAGACAATTATTAACTGTGCCTAAGCAATTTTGCCAGGAAAGACCCTTTTGTCAATCGTGGGATCTTTAACGTGCACACCCAATGTAGTGTACACGGGGGGAGGTTCGGACACCGAAGAGAGTCTGCACACAAAGTTGACTCTGTGAAATAAATTTCCGCCGAACCTGGGATCGAACTCACGCTGACAGCGGCCAACTGAATACAAATCCAGCGCGCTACCGACTGAGCTATATCCCCGCCCATGAAGTCATTCGGTCAACAGATGTAGAAGTTATTAACATTTTTGTGGGTTGCATTTTGTTTGGGTAACCCTGTAGTAGTAGTAGTAGTAGTAGTAGTAGTAGTAGTAGTAGTACATGTGGTAGTAGTAGTATTAGTAGTAGTAGAAGTAGTAGTAGTGGTAGAAGAAGAAGGAGGAGCAGTAGTAGTATCCATTATCTATTACTGCTCTTGCCTTCATAGTTGCTTTGTTGTGGTGCAGGCGTTAACAGTCAGGTTGTGCTTCGCGTCGTATATTTATTATTTCGATTTTGTCAAGAGGCGGATGTTCGAAGTCTTTATGCTGTGACGGAGGCATTAACGTTATGTTGTGCTCGACGTCATGAGTTTAAACGTTATGTTGTGCTCGACGTCATGAGTTTAAAACTGCCAATTGTGTCCATTGTCATCATGTTCACAAGATTTCATTCACAAACACCTGGGAAATTAATCTCATGTTCCACATGCAATAAATCCCCGGTTACCATAGTTGCAGGAAGCAGGTTATACATGGATAATCAAAAGCAAACCCAATAGAAACGCTCGGGGATTCTTCGGCTCTTTTCATTGGTGTTTCCCCTGACCTAAACAGACGACACTGCTTTTCAAAGTTCCAAAAACGAACTGGCAAACTGGCAAAAGTAAACAAAAAACAAAACTACTTTATGAAAGGTCATAAATTCATCACAAACAAATGAAACCTAGCGATATGTTTTGTCTTCTTACAAAGTCATGGAGTGCGTGTATCTGTGTTTCGATACACAGACGTTCGGAGAAACACGAACGTCAATTAAGTTTAAGTCAAACCAGTTGACCCCTGACACATACATTTTAACACGTGCACAAGACGTTGTATCGATAAACGAAGCGCAAATAAGAAATAATAATAAAAGCAAAGAAAATAGCATCAAGACATGCAAACATCTAACAAAGCCGAGCAAGCAGAATGGCAGGTCTAATGAAAAACAAAGAGGCAATGAGTCGGAAACAAGATCGCAATTTTTTCCTTCGCTGCACGACACAAATCTTCTGTGACCTTTGACCCAACGTAGCTAGCTTCCACATTCGATCACTAAGCTTGATATTTACAACTGAAAACCGAGGAGGTGGAATACTGAGAGGAACCTGTGCATTCTCAAACCTGACATATTTATCCCAACATTTTATGAACTCAAAACACAGAAAATTGCTTTCACACGCCAGCTTTGATTGCAACAACGTGCTGAGGCCCCAAACCATGTATCATCAAAACGGAACTCGTGTTTTAAAGCATGGCTCCCTGTGTTGACTGTGCACTTATTTTCTCACTACAAAAATGATGACAAAAACGATGTTTGGTGGATTGTTGTCAGACCAGCTTTTTTGTCGGTCCTCGGGGGGCATATCGACGTTAGTTTCATATTTATTGACCGCGGCCTAGTCATCACCGAGACTACAAGGCTTGGCTAGCCGAAACCCGAAGACCGAGACGGGACACGCCCGTCCCCGAGAAGCGTGCGAACGTTTCACATAAGAAAACATGACATGTCTATATATGTTTTGGATTCATAAAAAAGATATATAGATTCCAATGCAACCACTTTTGAAGATATCACTAAAATGTATTAATTGATTTTTAAAGAATCAAAAAACAAGAAAGGTAGGTTGTTGGAACTTTTTTATTGACTTTTATTGTTTGTTGATTTTTTAAGGTTTCAAGCTAAAAGGCAATTGCAAAGCCTGAACTAAGTCGAAGATTGCTTGACCAAAATATCAATCAGTTTGGCTGAAAAATAAGATCGTTACATTGCTGCCTCAACTTTCACTAAAAGTCGGATATGACGTCATCAAGAATATTTCTCGAAAACATGAATAATAAGGATATATTCACACACACACACACACACAAACACACACACACACACCACACCACCACCACCACCACCACCACCACCATCAAAAAGAGCAGCATCAAGTCATATGACGTCATTGCAGAAGTGTCCAACAGTGTTCGGTGTCCCTTAGCACGCAGTAAAGCGCTGCATGAACAGTGATCAAATTCAAGTTTATTGTTAAAACAAATTCAATCTCTCTGTCAACAATATCTGCTGTGTACATTGAACATGAAATAAAATCGGACTTTGTTGTTATTGGTGCTTTTGTTTTGATTTGTTTGTTTGTTTGTTTGTTTGCTTAACGCCCAGCCGACCACGAAGGGCCATATTAGGGCGGTGCTGCTTTGACATATAACGTGCGCCACACACAAGACAGAAGTCGCAGCACAGGCTTCATGTCTCACCCAGTCACATTATTCTGACACCGGACCAACCGGTCCTAGCACTAACCCAATAATGCCAGACGCCAGGCGGAGCAGCCACTAGATTGCCAATTTTAAAGTCTTAGGTTTGACCCGGCCGGGGTTCGAACCCACGACCTCCCGATCACGGGGCGGACGCCTTACCACTAGGCCAACCGTGCCGGTTTTGTTTTGATTGTTTGTTGGTTGATGTTTGTTTGTTTTGTTCTTTTCGCTGCGGCGTTACGTGGACTGAGCTAGTGACGTCAGCGTCATCTTATGTTTTGCTTGGATTTTAAGGCCTGTCCTTAAACTGGGCGAAGCTGACTTCGCGAAGTAGTTGACAGAAGCTGGCCACAAGAAGCTTTACCACTGAGTTTTCGATAAGGCCAAAAAAAAAATAGGTGTGGTTACGGTAACATAGCCAAAAAAAATAGGGTAGGTAGGTAGGCAATCACTTTTTTTTTTAAACTTTTTTTCTAATGTGTACAAATTAAACCTACTTGACAGGGAAATAAGTGTGCGACACGGGCGCTTTCGCTTTCATTGCGTTTTTTGCACTCTTTTTTTGTGACAAATGTAATAAAAAGTTATAGGATCGGCCCCTAAAAATAGGGTAGGTCGGGTTACCGTAACCACACCTATTTTTTTTTAGGCCTAAAACGATTTCGCAAAGTCTTCGCAAAGCCGACTTCGGGCTTAACTAAAGACCGCGCCTTTATACACTTAACTGGAAGAGGCTTCAGTGACACACACCAAGTGTTGCGTCAGGCTTGGCGTCGTGTATTTATAACTGCCGATGTTGTCCACCGTCAGTTGGGTCTATTGGCAAGCAGAAACGGCTGTGTAAAAAGGGCTGTGTGCTTTGGCTGCGCAAACACTGACCACTGCTGTGTCGCTGTGTCGGAAGATGGTGGGGCATTGAACACAAAACATCACGCCGTGTAGAGTTTTTTTCCTCCGACACGATACATTTTGTTGTATCTTAGTGTCTGTCATAGTTTGCCAACAGTATATATTTAGCTTTTTGTGTGTGTATGTTATTATACGTGACTATGTGTGTGTGTGTGTGTGTGTGTGTGTGTGTGTGTGTGTGTGTGTGTGTGTGTGAGTGTGCGTGTGTATGTGTGTGTGTGTGTTTGTGTGTATGTTTGTGTGTATGTGTGTGTGTGTGTTTGTTTGTTTGTTTGTTTGTGTGTGTGTGTGTGTGTGTCTGTATGTGTGTGTGTGTGTGTGTGTGTGTGAGTATGAGTGTGTATGTGTTCGAGTGTGTGTGTGTGTGTGTGTGTGTGTGTGTCTGTGTGTGTGTGTGTGTGTGTGTGTGTGTGTGTGAGTATGAGTGTGAATGTGTTCGAGTGTGTGTGTGTGTGTGTCTGTGTGTGTGTGTGTGTGTGTGTGTGTGTGTGTGTGTGTGTGTGCGTGTGTATGTGTGTGTGTGTGTGCGTATGTGTGCAGGAGATTATCCAATACGCAGCTGTCCCGGAATCGATTGATGTCTTTCTTTTGTGACAAGTTTTCCGCCCTGTTTTATGAGGTATGACACAAAATTAATGAAAATCCAAGCACCCCGAACGCGTTTCTTTCTGAAACAGCTGGTCTTACATGTAAAAGATGCAATCCTTCAGCATGACTTGATGCATCCTGAACTCAGGTCAAAATGAGTTCGGCTCATTCTCTCCCTGACTGGACGCGACAGTCCTACGCGAATCTATCAAAACTAGGAATACAGAGTTACCATATTCCCCTATGTTTTTCGCGAGCACTGATCTAAATTTGAGATCAGTGTTCGCGAGACGAAAATGATTGCAGATTGGCCGACTTCGACAGTGATCTCCGTTCTGTTCTTCACAGTTATGATAAAGACATCGTTCTAAGGTCAAAACAAGTCGAAATTTTGGGACTGCTGCCGGAAGGAGACCGTAATATATGGTTGCATTACTACAGAAAAAATCGTCTGCTTCATCGAACGCCGAAACCAAACGGTTGATTATCACGTGACACTTTTGCCATATTTAGAGTTGTTTGCACAGTAAATACAGCCGCGAAAAAATAGCTCCCTTGAAACTGTCTTACAAATCAATTCCTTTACACACCATGAAAAATCATTATCGACGATCGCGAATCTGCTTATATCAATAATACATTACAAAAAGCTCTAAATATGTAAAAAAAAAAATAAATAAATAAAAAAAATCGGTTTCCTTGCAGACAAGGAAACTCAAGGCATCCTGTCAGGGAGAGAATGAGGCGAACTCATTTTGACCTGAGTTCAGGATGGACTTGATGGTGCTTTGGTCCTCTAGATCTGTCTGTACTTTCAACAAGAAAATTGGTTGATTAAAATCAACATGGCCGAAGCAATGTTTTCATAAAAGAAGCGGTATTGTACGGGCACATGTTGAATTTGGGTTACATGTGTTGCAGAGTATTTGAAAGTCCGTAGGCATAAAAACATGCAAAGAAGACTGATAGGTCCCTGTTGTGAATAAAGTCAAGTGGATAAATAAATTGATTACTTATGTTTCACACTAGTTTTGCTGTTACAGCAGTCCCTCTCATGAACGGACACCCTTGGGCCAGTGCATTGCAGGTGGCCGGTCACGGGAGAGCCCCCCCCCCCCCCCTCCCCATCACACACACTCAGGCACACTGACGGACTGAGTGAGTCTTTGCTACTGGTGAACGAGCTCTACTTGTCCTAAAACAATAAGGTCAAACTACTACAACTTATAACTGAAAGGAAAAAAATGTCCTGTAAAAATGACGTTAAATCAACGGTGTCAAAAAAAGAGAGATAAAAGAAATTCTCAAATTCCTGAGGATACAGGTACCCCATGAAAGCAGCCACGAACATACTCA
>NC_090255.1:37694000-37696500 GCF_037325665.1 Littorina saxatilis
CAGTATTATATAGTAGATGATTATACCAGTAGATCTTCATGTACTTATCAAACAGCAGTACCTGATCGCGGCATTAAGTGCCACACGACGATGAAAGCATATACAAAAAAGTATGTCTTGTAAAACTGGCAACAGAAAGTGGCTGTCTGAGAGAAACTGGTAAAACATTCCACAGAAATGGACCTGAGTATGCCAGACTAGTTTTATACAAGTCAATTCTAGGGAGGGGAACATTTAGTTTCTTCGTGCGGCTTGATGAAGTCTCAGTTAATAATATTCTTTTAGTTAAATAGTCTGGTACATGTCCAAGAACTATTTTATGCATAAACCTTGCCTTGTTAAACGCTAGTCTGGATGAAAGTGGAAGAATTTCAGCTTTTTTGTAGTCATGATTAGAGAGGGTGCTGTTTTTCAGCAGAACAACTTTTACTCCGCGTCTGTGTAAAGATTTTAGGGGTCTTAAAGCTGCATCACTTGCAGAATCCCAAAGGGTTGATGCATAGTCTATTCCAGACTGCACATGCGCTTGAAAAAATGTTCTGCGCGCATCAAAATTTAGAAAATGTTTAATCTTTGCAGACTGATGAACTTTTTTTGCTGTGCGATTTACATAAGTTACTTACATGAGGCTAGGGCCCCATGTTAGATTGTTGTCAATAGTTACACCCAAAATTTTGTGTTCACTAACCTCGTTTATCAGCTGACTATCAACAGAAATGCACTTCTTTGGTTCCGACATGACTTGTCGTTTTTGACGCGTAGTAATTAGCATATACTTTGTTTTTTCTGGATTGAGAGACATGTGGTTTAAATGCGTCCATTCTACAGCATCATCGACACACTTCTGAAGCGTGTCGACTACCGAAGTAATATCATCACCTGAGGTATGAATAGTAGTATCATCAGCTAGCATATCACACTGTCCAGAGGATATGTGTAATGGTAAGTCATTGATGTAGACAGAAAATAATAAAGGTCCGAGGACCGAGCCTTGTGGGACCCCATATAAAATTGGCATTGCTTCAGAGCTCGAACTGTTAAAGGTAACTTTTTGTGTCCTTCCCGACAAAAAAGAGGCTATAAAAGTCTGTGTGGGCTGTGGCAGTCTATAAATGGAAAGTTTCCGCAAAAGGAGGGCGTGATCAATAACATCAAATGCCTTTGCAAATGATTTTTGATAACCAAGAGTCCACCAGTTCTGTCAGTGCCGTATGGCACGAGTGTTTAGGTCTAAAACCAGACTGAGTTTCACGAAACAAATTGTTTGATGTAAAGTGTATCATAATATGGTCATTGACATGTTTTTCCAGTAGTTTTGACAATACTGGTAAAACGGATATCGGTCTAAAATTTGAGGGATCTGTTTTATCACCTGCCTTAAAGAGGGGGATCACTTTAGCTTCCTTGAAAGCTTTGGGATAAACACTTTTTTCAATACAGAGATTGTAAATATACGTTAGAGATTCCGCTATATGTGGGGCTGATAATCTAAGAATTTTGCTGTCTATTTCATTAGTTCCCTTTGTGCTTCTTTCTTTCAAGTGAGTTAGAGAATTATATACTTTGGAGACTGACAAAAAAGGTATAACTTGTGCCTCGTGTTTAATTTTGGTGTCACAGTACTTGCGCAAAATGTGTAAATTGTTTTCATCGGATTTGTCAGTTTTTACATTTAGTCAAGTTTTGACTAAATGTTTTAACGTAGAGGGGGAATCGAGACGAGGTTCGTGGTGTATGTGCGTGCGTGCGTGTGTGTGTGTGTGTGTCTGTCTGTCTGTGTGTGTGTGTAGAGCGATTCAGACTAAACTACTGGACCGATCTTTATGAAATTTGACCTGAGAGTTCCTGGGTATGAAATCCCCAGACGTTTTTTTCATTTTTTTGATAAATGTCTTTTATGACGTCATATCCGGCTTTTCGTGAAAGTTGAGGCGGCACTGTCACGCTCTCATTTTTCAACCAAATTGGTTGAAATTTTGGTCAAGTAATCTTCGACGAAGCCCGGACTTCGGTATTGCATTTCAGCTTGGTGGCTTAAAATTTAATAAATGACTTTGGTCATTAAAAATCTGAAAATTGTAAAAAAAATAAAAATTTATAAAACGATCCAAATTTACGTTTATCTTATTCTCCATCATTTTCTGATTCCAAAAACATATAAATATGTTATATTTGGATTAAAAACAAGCTCTGAAAATTAAATATATAAAAATTATTATCAAAATTAAATTGTCAAAATCAATTTAAAAACACTTTCATCTTATTCCTGGTCGGTTCCTGATTCCAAAAACATATAGATATGATATGTTTGGATTAAAAACACGCTCAGAAAGTTAAAACAAAGAGAGGTACAGAAAAGCGTGCTATCCTTCTTAGCGCAACTACTACCCCGCTCTTCTTGTCAATTTCACTGCCTTTGCCATGAGCGGTCGACTGACGATGCTACGAGTATACGGTCTTGCTGAAAAATGGCATTGCGTTCAGTTTCATTCTGTGAGTT
>NC_090255.1:37699000-37711500 GCF_037325665.1 Littorina saxatilis
CTGTCTCTCTCTGCCCATACCTATTTGCCTGTCTGTGTGAGTGTGTGTGTGTGTGTGTGTGTGTGTGTGTTTGTGTGTTTGTGTGTGTATGTATGTATGTGTGTGTGTGTGTGTGTGTGTGTGTGTGTGTGTGTGTGTGTGTGTGTGTGCCTGTCTGTGTGTCTGTCTGTCTGTCTGTCTGTCTGTCTCTGTCTGTCTGACCCGTGGTGGGTGTATACCTGTCTGTCTGTTTGTTTGCCTGTCTGTCTGTTTGTCTGTCTAATCAGTGGTGGGCGCATACTTGTCTATCTGTATGTCTATGCCTGCGCGTGTGTGTGTGCGTTTGTCCTTGCGTCTACGTGTGACTGTGTGTGTGTGTGTCTTTTCTTTCTTTATTTGGTGTTTAACGTCGTTTTCAACCGTTCAAGGTTATATCGCGACGGAGAAAGGGGGGAGATGGGATAGAGCCACTTGTTAATTGTTTCTTGTTCACAAAAGCACTAATCAAAAAATTGCTCCAGGGGCTTGCAACGTAGTACAATATATGACCTTACTGGGAGAATGCAAGTTTCCAGTACAAAGGACTTAACATTTCTTACATAGGCCTACTGCTTGACTAAAATCTTTACAAACATTGACTATATTCTATACAAGAAACACTTAACAAGGGTAAAAGGAGAAACAGAATCCGTTAGTCGCCTCTTACGACATGCTGGGGAGCATCGGGTAAATTCTTCCCCCTAACCCGCGGGGGGTTGTGTGTGTGTGTGTGTGTGTGTGTGTGTGCGTGCGTGCGCGCGTGTGCGTGCGTGCGCAGTGTGAGTGCGTGCTTGTGTGTGCATGTGTGCTTGTGGCGCGCACGTGTGTGTGTGTGTGTGTGTCTGTGTCTGTGTCTGTGTCTGTGTCTGTGTGTCTGTTTGTATGTATGTGTGTGTGTGGGGTATGTCTGTGTGCGTGCTTGCGCACGCGCGCGTGTGAGTGTGTGTGTTTGTGTGTGTGTGCGTGCGCGTTTGAGTGTGTCAGTGCGTGCGTGTGCGTGCGTGCCTCCGTGCAAGCTTGTGTGCGTGTGTGTGTGTGTGTGCGCGCGTGCGTGCGTGCGCGTGCGTGCGCGTTCGTGCCTCACTGAGTGCAAGCGTCTGTGCGTGCGTGTGTGTGTGTGTGTGTGGGGGGGGTAAAAAGAGTAACATTATCGAGTACCTGATGTGCATGAAATGGTTGAGTGACCCCAAGAGAAGGGGGAAGACGAGCCCTGTCAACAACTAGTGTTGAGGTATAGTTTCATTTATCCAGCCAGCAAAAAAGGAAAACAACTTCCTGGTTTGGGGGTTTGCAAAACGTCTGCGTCTATTCTTAGCCGCTCGACGAGACCTTCGCATTCAACATAACTATGCACAAGTAATTGGAGTGTTTGTTGAATAACTGTGCGAGTGTCTTCCAGGGTTTAAATTCTCCAAAACGACTGCCTATAGTCTTTGCTATTGGCTACTGTTTGGCCGAACAGGTAGGCGTTTCCATTTGTATGTGTTTAGCATTGTTGTAGTTGATGTTGTTGTTGTTGTTGTAGTTGTTGTTGTTAATACTGTTGTGTTGCTCCTGCTGCTGTTGTTGTTATGTGGGGTATTGTGTAACACACACACACACACACCACACACACAAACACACATACACACAAACACACACACACACACACTCACACACATACAATTAAACATACATACCCTCATAAACACATTGTGCTTTGACATGTATGTTGCAGTTCCCCTTTTTAACCCTGTGTTTTAGATATTACAATATCTAGAAACACACCAAAAATTCTATACAACACTCCATAATAGTCATGCTTCAAATCACTTCGTAAACACTGACGATTTAGATTGATGAATAGCCTACTTTATTGGTTAGGTAATGTTCCCGGATTCTTTAACAAACCATTTCTATTTAATATCTAACGAACTCGAGTTCATATTTAATCATTCTTGCATTGACAGTCTGGCTTTTTTCGGAGGAAGCATGCTGGGTATTTTCGTGTTTCTATAACCCACCGAACTCTGACATGGATTACAGGATCTTTTTCGTGCGCACTTGGTCTTGTGCTTGCGTGTACACACGGGGGTGTTCGGACACCGAGGAGAGTCTGCACACAAAGTTAACTCTGAGAAATAAATCTCTCGCCGAACGTGGGGACGAACTCACGCTGACAGCGGCCAACTATTCGGGGCAGATTCAAGTTTTGTAAAAACTGGTTAACCGTCTCACAAATTAAATCAACATTGTTACTAAAAGTTGGACATTGACCCAGAGCTGTTTCAAGATGTTCTTCTTAAATAATGTCCTTTCATTTTTAGTGGTGAGAAAGAGGATGGATTCTATTTTGCCTGGTTCCAACGCACACCTCTTATCTCTTGGATATTCAGTTCAAGAAAAAAATCCAAGCCAAGAGACTAGATCACTTGTAACCAATAGCCTTTTTTCCTTCACACGAGCAACCAAAGCCATATTATCGGCGAACTTGACTAATGTCAGAATATAAAGTCGATGCACATGATCTCGTGTGTAAGTTTATGGATTCCTTTTCAGAGCTGGGTACCATTTTGTGCCATGCATTTTCAGTCTTCAAATTATCATCATGTATATTAGAGGCCCAGTCTGCCTAAAATGGTTTACAGGCATTTAAATCTTCTCACGAAAACAGCAGTTCTAACCTTATGGAACACACTTACAATAACATTTAACAGCGTCAAATGACACAGTTCGTTTGAATGTCTATTTAGCTTGCGTAAACCACACACCAGATTTCGTGATTTAGCGCATCGCCATTAGCCAATCAACTGGTTCACATCAGTCATGTGACACCAGTACTTACTGACAATTATTATTATTACTATTATTATTATTATTATTAGTGTCTGTAACCAGAAACGGATGGTTTACGGGAGGCTGTGTGTGCCTTTAAATGGCAACTAAAATGTATTTTCTTTACTTTTGTCACTAAAAGTCATCGTTAGATAATGAAACAGACATTAAACAAAACCATAGTATCCATTTTTTAAATTTATTTTGTAATGTTCGTAGTGAAATCCATGTCACACCCTCTGGTTTTCATGTTACGCGAGTGATGCATTTTGAAATGCTTATAATGTATTGAACGTAGACAATAACAAGTCGCGTAAGGCGAAAATACAATATTTAGTCAAGTAGCTGTCGAACTCACAGAATGAAACTGAACGCAACGCAACGCAGCAAGACCGTATACTCGTAGCATCGTCACTCCACCGCCCGTGGCAAAGGCAGTGCACGTGGAATTGACAAGAAGAGCGGGGTATTCGTTGCGCTGAGAAGGATAGCACGCTTTTCTGTACCTCTCTTCGTTTTAACTTTCTGAGCGTGTTTTTAATCCAAACATATCATATCTATATATTTTTGGAATCAGGAACCGACAAGGAATAAGATGAAAGTGTTTTTAAATTGATTTCGAAAAAAAAAATTGGTAATAATTTTTATATATTTAATTTTCAGAGCTTGTTTTTAATCCGAATATAACATATTTATATGTTTTTGGAATCAGCAAATAATGGAGAATAAGATAAACGTAAATTTGGATCGTTTTATAAATTTTTATATTTTTTTTACAATTTTCCGATCTTTAATGACCAAAGTCATTAATTAATTTTTAAGCCACCAAGCTGAAATGCAATACCGAACCCCGGGCTTCGTCGAAGAGTACTTGACCAAAATTTCAACCAATTTGGTTGAAAAATGAGGGCGTGACAGTGCCGCCTCAACTTTCACGAAAAGCCGGATATGACGTCATCAAAGACATTTATCAAAAAAATGAAAAAAACGTTCGGGGATTTCATACCCAGAAACTCTCATGTCAAATTTCATAAAGATCGGTCCAGTAGTTTAGTCTGAATCGCTCTACACACACACACACACACGCACGCACACACACACACACACACACACACACGCACGCACATACACCACGACCCTCGTTTCGATTCCCCCTCGATGTTAAAATATTTAGTCAAAACTTGACTAAATATAAAAATGTGCAAGTATTTCTAGTTCTTTTTCTGCAGGTCTGGAATATATTTGGAACCAGTATTTATTAATGAAATCAATTTGAATGCATTGTTAACATGTCTGTTGAATAAAGAAATATCACCCGCGTAACACGGTTTCCACTGTTACACAGCTCTGAAGAATAATCCATATACCCAGGGACTGGGTGGCCGAGTGGACTGGGTGGCCGAGGGGACTGGGTGGCCGAGTGGACTGGGTGGCCGAGGGGACTGGGTGGCCGAGTGGACTGGGTGGCCGAGTGGACTGGGTGGCCGAGTGGACTGGGTGGCCGAGTGGACTGGGTGGCCGAGTGGTAACGCACTTGCGCTCGGAAGCGAGAGGTTGCGTGTTCAGGCCTGGGTCAGGCCGCAATTTTCTCCCCCCTTTCCTAACCTAGGTGGTGGGTTCAAGTGCTAGTCTTTCGGATGAGACGAAAAACCGAGGTCCCTTCGTGTACACTACATTGGGGTGTGCACGTTAAAGATCCCACGATGGAAACATTGTATAGGCATAGATAAAAATGTCCATCAAATACCCGTGGGACTTGGAATAAAGTTAAAAAAATTCCATCTCACACGGCATTAAGTCTCAGGAAACATGAATACACGCATGCAGGGAAAAAAAATGGGTAGCGCCGTATGTATGGCAGCTCGCTTTCCCCGGGGAGAAAGCAGCCCGAATTTCCATGAGGGTAACCTCACTGGACTGTAAATCTTATCCATCCATCCATCCATAAAAATGTTGACAACTCATCAGACAACTTGCAAGAAACGTTGACGCTTTGAGGTCCAACGGGATAAAACCCTCTACTTCAAAATAACACAATACAATCAATATTCGAGTCAGATTAATTCAAACATGAATTTCAATTATTTTGATTAGTTTATTTGAAGTACAACAGGAAACTAAATACCACTTCTTCACACACTGCACTGGTTACCTATTCAAGCCCGCATTGACTACAAACTGTCCACCCTCTGCTTTAACTTCTTTTCTGGCTCGTCTCCTGCTTACTTCTCTGAACTCCTCACCGTCTATTCTCCAGCAAGACAACTCCGTGCCTCTTCTGACTGTCGCATCCTCACCATTCCACACACCAAAACCAAAACATACGGACAACGCACTTTTACTTTCTGCGCACCCACTCAATGGAATTCTCTCCCCTTTCGCATCCGCCACTCTCAGTCACCCCAAGCATTCAAACGAGCACTTAAAACGCACCTCTTCAAGAAATACAACCCCTGATTTTGTTTTCTCAGTCCATCAGTAGGCTACATGTAGTGTATTTGTTGTTTTAGTGATAATGCGATAATGTATATAAACATCTAGGGCTGTTTTCAGTATTGTTGATAACATGTTCTGTTTGATTAAGGGTATTCAGCTGGTATTTCCTTGTTTTCACTACCTATTTTATTCATATTTTTATCACTTAGTTAGTGGAAGAATCTTTTGTAATGTATGTTTGATGGTGTATGCTTTTAATTAAGCGTTGCTGACTATGAATGTAGATGTAAATGCTTGTATAACTGTGTTTTGATTTTAAATGTGTCAAGCGCAAAGAGCATAATTGTAAAGTCATGATGTTGCGCAATATAAATGCTCATTTATTATTATTATTATTATTATATTATTAAATATCCCGATCAAAACACTTACGAGACAGGATAAAAATGAAATTCGCAACAGGGAAGTGAAAAGGCGGTTTGCTGTCTTTTTAAATGCCTGAGCTTGTTTCTTCCTCATTCTTTTCTTGTATTCCTTTACATGTGCTGCACATAACCGAGTGCTCTATTCATGTTGAAAATGTCGAAAAATGTTGGGCTACAGGTTAGCATTAGCGTTGTCTGCAAAAGTCGTAAGTACAAGCAATACACATAAAAACCGTTACCATATTCTTGTAACAATACCTTGAGAGAGAGAGGGAGAGATAGACAGACAGACTGACAAAGAAAGAGAGAGACAATGAGAGTGAGGCATATAGAAAGACTAAGTGAGACAGAGAGAGAGAGGAAGAGGAGGAGAGAGAGACATACAGACAGACAAACAGACAGACAGACTTTGGATTTAATTCTGACCAGCACATTGTTCTTCTACTTTTCAGAATCGGACTTCGTGATGTTATTCTGACCGAGACTACCACCACCCCATTCTCCACCACCTTCAATACCACCACCACCACAACAACAACGACGTCAACAACACCACAACCAACACCACCAACATTAACTCCCTCCTCGCAATGGATTTTCTCGACACGCGGAAACTCTGACAAAACATTCAGTGTTATTACCTACAACCCACTCAACGAAACAATATGGGCAACCATTCCAACGCCACCGTGAGAGACATGGCCAACTTGGAGTTCATGAGGTCCATGTCACCCACGCTAGCCTATCTCATCCACCTCATGGTTCTGGGCCTGGTGGGCAATACCCTCGTCTTCATCGTCTACTACCGCAGGTTCAAACCCAGCACCACCAGAATCTACGTCCTGGCCATGAGCGTGTGTGACATCTTCAACAACCTGCTGGCGTTGCCCAGCGATATTTTCGAAACCCGTTTTCACTACGACTTCGAAAGCGTCGCAGCGTGCAAGTTTTTCGGCTACATCACCCGATTCCTGGCGCTCTACGGAGGGTGCATTCTGGTAGCGGTAGCCTTGGACCGTCACAGAAAAATCTGTCATCCGACCAAGAAGCAGAAATCGGTCAGGTACGTGTACATCGAACTGGCTTCGTTGGCTGTCTTCACTCTGTGTCTGTCTGTTCCTTTCGCTGTGCTGAGAGGCCTTCAGACGGTACGAGTGAAGGGGAGGGAGGACGTCATTGGCAGCTCGTGCTCCATCACTAACGTGCACGTGAGGTCTGCTTTGTTCGTGGGCTATAACGTCAGCATGATGGTGGCACTGATCATCACTTTCGCCCTGTTGAGCGTGGCCTACGGCCTCATCGCCAGGCACGTCTGGCGTCACCGGAAACTCCAGAAAGCGAGACGAGACACCGAGACAGGACGACACGGAAGACAAACGTGTATAAGGCTGGAGATCTCGTCGGGGGATCATGTTCAGTCCGACGAGGAGTCCTCGCTCCATACCTCTCAACTTTCTATCAACGACTCGGGGACCTTCCTCGGCACTGAGCTCTCTGAGTGTGAGAAGAGCGACAAGGATAGACCAGCTGTGGTTAAGAATGAACAAAAGACAGTAGAGGCGCTTCAGACTGACCAGAAACTAAATGACGCGGTCCACAGTGAACAGAAAACGACAGGGGCTTGTCATGGGCAGAAAACAACAGGCTCGGCTTGGAATGAATTGAAAATATCTGCCGAGGTTCAGAATGAACAGATGACTACAACTGCTTTTGAGGAAGAACAGGAAACAGCATTGCAGGCTCACGATGGACAGAAAATAACAGCTGAGGCCAAGAATGGACAGAAAACAGCAGATGAGTTTCACGATGAACAGAAAATAGCATCTGAGTTTCACCGTGAACAGGAAACACCATCTAATCTTTCTGATACACAGAAAGCAGAAGACAAGTTTGAGAACGAACAGAAAATAAATGATAGCCCACATTGCA
Source organism: Littorina saxatilis (assembly GCF_037325665.1). Lineage (NCBI taxonomy): Eukaryota > Metazoa > Mollusca > Gastropoda > Littorinimorpha > Littorinidae > Littorina > Littorina saxatilis. The sequence goes on from NC_090255.1 coordinate 37,706,623, forward strand.
AAGATGAAACAGTCACATCGACTCAAACGCAAAGAGCGTATAATTTCCATCATCAACAGAAACCAGTTATTTCAGAAGAAACCCAAGAGGGGACAGTTTCTTGCAATGATCAGAAAACAGTCGTGTCAGCCGACAGTGTTGCGGTACTGATTGCAGAAGAGGTAAATGTGTCTTCAATTCAGAACACCAAACCTGAAATGGGAGATTCAGAGGATTCATGTAACAGAGAACAAGGAAGGACTGCCAACACTAGTGCAGAACTGAAAGAAACTGATGCAGGGATGGCCGAAACAAAAAGAGACCCACAGAAACCCACTTCAAAAAACTTCGAAAAAGCGAAAATGAAAACTTTAAGTCTGAACACGATGAAGCTCAACGCACACAGAAACTTCAGCAAAAACAGAACTTGGACAAAGGCAGCATCTACAAAATCCAAATCATCAAAAGCTTCCAAGAAAATTACAAGGCGCACAACTCTCATGATGTTCGTGCTGACGGCGACATTCATCGTGAGTTATCTACCTTATATCGTCATGGCGGCGCTGCATAAGGGTAAAGACCGACTGGATGTGGGGATTTGGCTGCTGAACGCGGAGCAGATCGCCCTGAGGTCGTTCTTCCTCAACAGCGCGGTCAACCCTTTTATCTACGGGTTCTGCTGCGGGAGGTTTCGTCAAGAGTTGAGATCCCTTCTGTGCAGCATAAGTGAGTATTTGGATTGAGTTGGCAGCCATTGCGAGTAAATTGCATGTAGTTGATATGGACCATATAATTATAAAGTCAAGATGAGCTATAGTTTTACTTTGAGGTTCGAATTAGGCGTTCATACCATCAAACGGAAAGTTAGTTTGTTGTTGTTGTTGTTATTGTTGTTGTAGTTGTTGTTGTTGTTGTTGTTGTTGTTGTTGTTGTTTAGATTTGTTGTTGTTTGTTTCTTTTTGGTGGGAGGGGGGTAGGAGATGGGGCCAAAAAGAAAAATATGTCTGTTTCCGGTAACATAGCCGACAAAAATAGGGTCGGTCGGTCTTTTTTTAATTTTTTTAATTTTTTATTTAAATTTTTGTTTGTTAACCTTTTTCTTACGTTTTGTTAACGTCTTTTTACGTGTTTTTTTTTTCCCGGCGTCATTGGCCGCCATGTTTTTTTTCTCATCGACCAATTACCTCCTGGGTTTTTTTTTTTTTTTTTTTTTTTTTTTTTTTTTTTTGGTGCGAAAAGTGAAAAAAACTTTTAGGGTCGGCGCTTAAAATAGGGTCGGTCGGGTTACCGGAAACAGACATATTTTTCTTTTTGGCCTGGTTGTAGGGGGAGGGCTTGCCTGCGATAGAGCATAACAGTTACAAATATGGGTGCCAGCATTTTCTTTTTTTCAATGAAAGGCCAACATATCTGATGTGCTTTCTTTGTGATATGTATATCTGTTCTGTCGTGTCTGCGCTATATCTAATGTCACTGACGCTGCGCAATGTACCTCTGTGGCCTTCCATTGTTACACAACTTAGTGCCCAAAGTGTTAAGCAATAATCTAACTAACAAAAACTGTTTTGTATTTCACAGTGGAAGCAAGATCACAAGGCTCTATCTTGGTTTTGAATCATTTCAAGGATTTTAGGATGTGGTGGTGTGTGTGATTTATTGTTACAGACTCAAGCTGAAAAGTAAATAATTTAGCAATCTACCAAATGCCACCAAATTACGTGTACTTCAAACCTCTTGTGTCCTACTTAGCAAAGTTAGTGAATTGTCAATCTACCAAATGCCACTTTGACAATTCACTAACTTTGCTAAGTAGGACACAAGAGGTTTGAAGTACACGTAGTTTGGCAGAATGCACAGTTATTGAGGAAAAAAAATAGGTGTGGTTAAGGTAACATAGCCACAAGAAATAGGGTAGGAAGGTAGGCAATCACTGGTTTGTTTTTTTTAACTTTTTTTTCTAATGTGTACAAATTAAACCTACTTGACAGGGAAATAAATGTGCGACTCGAGCGCTTTCGCTTTCATTGCGTTTTCTGCACTCGGGTGTTGTTTTTTTGTGGGTTTTTTGACAAATGTAAAAAAAAGTTATAGGGTCGGCCCCTAAAAATAGGGTAGGTCGGGTTACCGTAACCACACCTATTTTTTTTAGGCCTTGGTGTGCATGAGTATCTACAAAACGACACTTACTCATGCACACCATTACAATAACTGTGCATTCTGCCAAATTACGTGTACTTCAAACCTCTTGTGTCCTACTAAGCAAAGTTAGTGAATTGTCAACTTGTTGAGCCGGAAATGTATACTCAAACAAGTTGTCATTGTCTTTTGACAACAGTGGGGATGTCAATAATAATCCCAAGCTCATTAAAACAAAGAAGAAGAACAAATTAAAAAACAGAAACAAAAAGAAGAAGGCTCTTGACTCATTAGTATTGTTGGTATCTTTTACAGCCGGAAATTTGGTTTTAAGGCGCCAGTGACCCGCCTGCATCCCTTCTCCTGTTAGTCGAAGACAGGGCCCGCCACGTGAAGGCCAGGAGCTGGATTTGACTGTCAGAGGTGTTTGGAGACACGAAGCCATATGGAGCATTTCTTGGGAAGTAGGCGCTTATCTCTACTTCCACCCCGGCATAACAGTCCTTGGGCCCCTAGACTTCAACGACTTAATATCATTGTGTTTTGAAAAAGATGAAAATGGTCTGTAAGTGCAATTAGACCAAACATAAAAATAAACAGCGAAAACTTCCCACACCTCATGATTCCGTGATGCTTTTGTTTCAGCACAGGGAGGGCGGAAGAGGTGGAGATAGGCGTCGACCAGTTCCTGTGAATCATCAAAACAGTGGAACCCCCCTTTTAAGACACCCCAATTTAAGACTCCCTCCTTTTCAAGACCTTGTTTTCTCAGACTTTTTTGTTCATAACCTCTGTAAAATGACGCCCCATTTCAAGACTCCCTCCTTTTTAATGTAACCGAGTGCCGAAACACTACGATCACCTCAGGAAGCGAAGTGCAATCTAACAGGATTGAAAATGTTAGGGCTAATTTCTTTGCCCTATAAAAACTGTTATGCAAACCCGAAAGTTTTCCATGAACATACAGACAATCAGAAACCACCAGACCCCATCACAAACAGAACTCTACAAACCACAGGTGTTGACTTTAAAGGCCAACAACTCGGGTGCAGAGTCCGTTGCGAAAGGAGCGGTAGCCTCCCCTGTCACATTAAGACCCGATTATCTCCGATTTTTGGAGGTCTCGAAAAGGGGCGGTTCCCACTGTACCATGTGCAATGCCCGGTGTAACACGAGAAAATTACTCCCACGAGATTTTTACTCCGGAGTAAACATTTCGTACGAAAAAGTTACTCCCTTTACGAAAAAAGCACTCCCCCATTACACGAGAAAATTACTCCCCAAGACAGGTGAGTTCCGAGTAAACATTTCGTACAAAAATTTTACTCCCCTGACGAATAAATAACGAATAAATTACTTCACCCCAACACGAGCAATTTAACTTCCCATGCCAGGTGTACGACATTTTTACTCCCTTGTCCCCTGTTAGTCTTGGTGGTGGAAGGGGTGGAAGGAGGGTAGCGCGACATTCGTTTGCGCGAGATCACTTATTGGCATTATCCCTTCGCCCGCATCCCATTTTTGCGTACGAGATTTTTACTGGAAGTAAAAAAAAATGGGGAGTAAAAATTTCGTGGAGGGAGTAATTTTTTCGTGCCTTGGGGAGTTCTTTTCTCGTACGAAAAGTGTACTCGGAGTAAGAATTTCGTACGAAATATTTACTCCGGAGTAAATTTTTCGTGGAGTAAAAATTTCGTCTTACACCGGCTCTAAACGGACAAAGCACAACGCCTCAATGTTGGACGGACACAGTAGCCAAGTGGTTAAGACACCGACCTTCAGCGTGGAAGATCGTGCATGAGAGTTGCTACCCACGGACGCAGAAGATGAAGAAGATGTCACAATGTTGGATAGTTGTAAGTTTTTTTTTGTAACAGACAGAGAAGCTGATTCTGTGACCGAGAAATCGACGAGCAACTGCAAGCATGTATGACTTTAGAAAAGCCATGAAATCTTTGCTGGAGCTTCAGCCGTCGAATCACCCCTTGCAACCTGCAAGAGACGGAAGGGGGGGGGGAGGGAGAGAAAGAGAGAGAGAGAGAGAGAAAGAGAGAGAGAGAGAAAAAGAGAGAGGGAGGGAGAGAGAGAGACACACACACACACACACTCACACACTCACACACACACACACACACACACACACACACACACACACACACACACACACAGTGCGATAGGAACAGAGTGAGAGAGGGGGAGAGAGCGGGGGGGGGGGGGGGGGGGGAAGATGCACAATACTACAATACTATGTTCCCAACCGTTGGACATAAAAACCAAAAATGACAACCACAACAAATCGAAGTGTTCATAAACTTGTTAATGCTTTTTACTGTACTGTTGTGACACAACTGCTCACTGTTTTGCAGAAAGCTGTGCAATTATATTTTTAAGAACAATGCTCAAATAGAGTAACCCTAACAGTTGCAAATGAAGATAATGTGGGTAGCATTGGTTTTTTTTTACCAGCGACTGCGATTTTTGGCACGATATGAAGAAGAAGTTGCATGAGGCAGCGATGTGTGTGTGTGTGTGTGCGTGCTTGTGTGTGTGTGTGTGTGTGTGTGTGTGTGTGTGTGTGTGTGTGTGTGTGTGTGTGTGTGTGTGTGTGTGTGTGTGTCTGACTTGAGGTGAGCAAACTTTTGAATGAATGTTGCTATTGTTAATGAATGTATTTTTAAATGCTGTCTCGTGTCGTTTTTAAATTGATGTCGTTGATCAGTTTGTATAGATGCATCTGTTGGTGTACATGGCAGGATTGAATGT
>NC_090255.1:37716500-37784000 GCF_037325665.1 Littorina saxatilis
CCTCAAGAATTTACCAAACAAACCTGCGTCAAATGTTTCAAAAGACGCGTTTTGTTAAAAAAAACCACATAAATAAAAAAAACAGCAAGAAAGAATGGTGATTTTATCAAACCCTTGAAAGAAAAAAAAATCAAAGAAAAAAATACAAGTTACGTGTATAACAATAGGACCCAAACTGAGAAAATTGTATCCAAGGGAGGCAATCATCTTACTGCAATGCAAAGGGCAATGCAGTTGTTTCCCTTGTAAGAGCATTCATGTTTAATGATAGCAAGGTACGTATCTTGTACGTACTATCATAATGGACGTCAAGGAACAAAACGGGATATGCACAAGAACTGTGATCTATCGATCTTGAAGGTCGATAAACAAGATAAACAACAAATAAGCAATAGTAATAGCAATAGCAATAGTAATAGTATTCGGAAGATGAACACTTGCGTTCTGTACGGTTGAGTTCGCATTTTCTTTAATAAATCTTTACAATTTGACACACAAAAATCGGTATGTCACATAATTCTATGAGGATGCCAATCATCATATTAATTATATACGATACCGATACATGCATGTGCAGCCTGGTTGACGTTACGAGGAATGTTCCACTGCAGTTATGACAAACTCCATTTTCAAAATACTTCCTTGTTTTCCTCAGGACCGGTCATACACCATCTGAGATGAAAGAACTTACGTGGCGCCATTATCCGCCGTGTGACGTCTTCTCGAGGTTGGCATCAAAGATTTCAGTTTAAAGATTGATTTTCTTTTTATTTCGATGTCTTATCTCATTAAAGAACAATGTATCGATTGAACTGGATTTCCCTTCTTTGAGCCATGTGACGTCAGAGGCCGACAACAAAATAAATCATATTTAGGCGGTCAACCGAGACTACAAAATAGTGCATGTGTGTGTGTGCGTTCAATCTTAAAAACTAAAAGGAATTCTAACCAGAATCTATCGATACATAAATGTTATTCGTATTTTTGACCAAAATATGACATTTTACACAGATCTCGACAGTCATTGTTCACCTCTACCGCTAGCGCGGTCTCGGAGGAACACTGGCTGTCTCGATCCGTGTAAAATGTCATATTTTGGTCAAAAATACTAATAACGTCGTTTCATTATAAGATCTACACGCAATCTTAAAAGATATTTTGTCAGGTATCATAAAGAGCCTTTAAATCTGTGAACCAGCTAAATGCGGAGTCAGCAATCTGGGCTGAGATGCACGAACCGCAAGTGGGTGCCACCCGAACGGGAGAGAACAAACCGCGGCGTCTGATTCGTTGAAATCACAACAAATCTCAATTTCAACCAATCCAACACCGCGGCCGGCTCCGACCCGGTTGGTAACTTTCTCGTGCACCTCGGCCCTGCTCTCTTAAAAAAAAAAAAAAAGTTTCAAGTTGTCACCACTGTAAAGCCAGATGTTAGGACAAATTTACTTGTTACATTATCTGATATATACACGTAGTTGCGTGAAGGTAATGGGCTTAAGGGAGAGAACATGCGTTTTGTCAATTTGGCAGTTCTCTGCTTCGTCCTTTGCTGTGTCCCCCTTGCAGACACTTTCGCTTTTCTGAAGAACATCGGCGTCGGCTCAGAAGGTAACCGAGATATTACTTACTTGTAGTTTGTACTACTCGTTGTTCGTTCGTTCGCTCGTTCGTTCGTTCGTTTGTTCGTTTGTTTGTTCGTTCGTTCGTTTGTTCGTTTGTTTGTTCGTTCGTTCGTTCGTGTGTTTTTTTTCTTCTTTCTTTCTTGTTTTCTTTGTTTCTTCCTTTTTATATTTAGTCAAGTTTTGACTAAATATTTTAACATCGAGGGGGAATCGAAACGAGGGTCGTGGTGTATGTGTGTGTGTGTGTGCGTGTGTGTGTGTGTGTGTCTGTCTGTGTGTGTGTGTAGAGCGATTCAGACTACACTACTGGACCGATCTTTATGAAATTTGACATGAGAGTTCCTGGGTATGAAATCCCCATACGTTTTTTTCATTTTTTTGATAAATGTCTTTGATGACGTCATATCCGGCTTTTCGTGAAAGTTGAGGCGGCACTGTCACGCCCTCATTTTTCAACCAAATTGGTTGAAATTTTAGTCAAGTAATCTTCGACAAAGCCCGGACTTCGGTATTGCATTTCAGCTTGGTGGCTTAAAAATTAATTAATGACTTTGGTCATTAAAAATCTGAAAATTGTAAAAAAAAAATAAAAATTTATAAAACGATCCAAATTTACGTTCATCTTATTTTCCATCATTTGCTGATTCCAAAAACATATAAATATGTTATATTCGGATTAAAAACAAGCTCTGAAAATTAAATATATAAAAATTATTATCAAAATTAAATTGTCGAAATCAATTTAATCTTATTCCTTGTCGGTTCCTGATTCCAAAAACATATAGATATGATATGTTTGGATTAAAAACACGCTCAGAAAGTTAAAACAAAGAGAGGTACAGAAAAGCGTGCTATCCTTCTTAGCGCAACTACTACCCCGCTCTTCTTGTCAATTTCACTGCCTTTGCCATGAGCGGTGGACTGACGATGCTACGAGTATACGGTCTTGCTGAAAAATGGCATTGCGTTCAGTTTCATTCTGTGAGTTCGACAGCTACTTGACTAAATATTGTATTTTCGCCTTACGCGACTTGTTTTTCTTTCTTACATTTTTTTTTTTTTTTTTTCTTAATCGTTCTTTCTTTTTTCCCTGATGTCATTTATTTCTTCGTGTCATTCTTTTTTCTCTCTTTCTATTCTTACTTCTTCGTTTTGTGGTGTGTGTTTTTCTTCCTTTCTTATTTTTGCACCTTGTTACACGACACTTGAGATTGCCACAAGTTCTCAAACGTCGTATAGTTGTGTTCTTTTATTCTACGTCGCCCGTCTTCGCAGCAGCAGAAAACAACTCGTCAAATTGAGTTCGAGGATTTATTTAGCATTCCATACATACAACTGCACATCGTAGCAGAACTCAAATAGAAGCTTTTTAACATTCAAATCGCGCTGGCATATATAGTAAATACTCAATCTCGAGAATATTCCAGACCGAACATGATACAACGACATTATATACGAACCGTCTATGGACTAGAACAGTGACGTTCTCTGTGACGTACATCAAAAGCGCCGACGCACTTAATCCGAACGAACGCCACGAACTCACACTACAAACAGCGTGGTAAACAACTTGTTTTGACAGGACTAGAAAGTTCACCTGAATTCTCGTCCAAGCATACACATTGTGTTTACAAAACATAATATCGGTACTTTCCCACAAAGTACAAATAAATCAACTACATGCAACACACAAAACTGAACCAAAGCTCAGCAACGGTAGCGTTTCCTAACACACCTGCTTGGTGTTTTGTATTCTATTTATTTCTATATTTCGTCAGTGTTTTTGTTTTGTTTTTTGTTTTTTGTTTTACGTTTGGGAAGACGCTTTAGCGTGCCCTTTTAATCAATAAAACAATAACATTATATAACACACTTGATATCTGTATGCTTAACGGTATTCGTCAGTGTATTTTTGTGTGTTTTGTTTTATTTTATTTGTTTATTCATTCATTTCGTCATGTACGCATTCATTCAGTCTTTCGTTCACCTATCTATGTATTTGTTTGTTTGTTTGTTTATTCATAGATTTGTTTTTCTGTGCTTACTTTTGTTTATCATTTATTTCTTTGTATGTTTGTTCATTCCTCAAACAATCAATGTGTTTTGTTTTGTTTTTTTCTCATTATTTTACATATTTCCTATTTTGATATTACGTTATTAATTCATACAAACCATCTATTTCAAAATGTTCTCGTATCATTTGTTTGCTTTGAAGTTGTTGTTGTTGTTGTTGTTGTTGTTGTTGTTGTTGTTGGTTGGTTGTTGGTTGTTGGTTGTTGTTGGTTGTTGTTGTTGTTGTTGGTGGTGGTGTTGGTGTTGTTGTTATTGTCTTACGCGTATGCGTTTATCTGTCTGTTCCAAGCCCTTGGGGGTGCTGGCCATCGATCAGAGTCTATACAGAAATGTGACCGTGGGATATGAACCCCACGCCGAACCCCGGACTGGCTTTTAAGACAGGCGCGCTACCGACTGATGTATGTTCCCGCCCCGTTGTCGATCTTCTAAACAGATCTTCTGTGTATTTTCTGTTGCACACAGGTTCCACTCAGGATCTTCTAAACAGTTCTTCTGTGTATTTTCTGTTGCACACAGGTTCCACTCAGGATGAAGGAGAACGCCCTCCGTGCTCGGTATTGCGCTGTCTTTTCGGATTCGTGACACCTCCGCTATGCTGCAAATCCTTCACAGCCTTCTTCTACCTCGCCCAGCCCTTCGAACCCCCACCGTCTGACGTCAACAATGACGTCACGGAAACTTCGTCAGAGCATCATCTCCTCTCCAAGGATCTAAAGGATGACGTAACGGAAACTTCGTCGATACATCCCTTCCGCTCCAAGGATGATGACGTCATGGAAACTCCGTTCATGTCAAACTTCGACTCTAAAGGCGTTGGGCAGAATCAGGTTGGCGGTAAATCTCTGCTTGGTAAAGGTAACACTGATGGCGTCAAATCATCTTCGAACTTGCTCCTCTTTCAACCTTCTGGTAGAGGTAAGGGTAAGGGAAAGGAAAATGTGGAGCAGATCTTTAGAAAACCTTCGCGAAAACAACACGCTAAAGGTGTTGCTTCCAAGTCCAGCTCAACATCCACAAGCGAGAAGAAACTTTTAGATGAAGTTAACGGCATCCTATTCTCGAAACCCTCGACTAACCACTCAAAAACCGAACAATTTCCTGACAGTGTCGACAAAGCGCAACAGTCCATAAACAAGCCGTTCTCTGTCCCTGTTTCTAAACAAACGAACGTCAGACGAAGGAGGAGTATTCCGCATAGCCTGAACCAGCAACGGTTGAGAAATCTTCGCGATTTTGCAAAAGATGGATCAGAAAACGGCCTAGACTGGCAGCGAGAGGTCATCAGCAGAGCAAGAGCAAGAAGACGAGAGAGCGGAACATTCGGCTCCAGGTTTAGCTCTCACGGGGAAGAAGAATCCAAGCAAAAGTCAAGCAAACACCGCATCAGGCGAGAAGATGCAGCAAAACGGCAGCAGACATACATCCAGAGAAAACTTCGACGAAGCCATGACAGTCTTAGGCGAAGAGAAGTATCAGAACAAGCTTGGAACGAACGCCGTAACAGGCGAGAGGATGAAACGAAGATGCAATCGGCTTTCTTGGACAGCAAACTGAAAGGAAGCCACGACGATCGTTCAGCAGGTGGAAGCGAAGACGGACTTTCCGAAAGGAGGTCAGGGGATACGCACGTGCAGAAGAGGCAAGCCAGCGGAGTGACAGTGTCCATCGTACAGCCAACTGACCAGGCTTCTGGCGTGTCGATCGCCGGACCTTTACCTTTTGACGCCGTGGTTCCGACCCTCTCGCTGTGGAACCCCCCAGTTACAGCGCCAACCTTATCTATAGCGGTGGTGACATCACAGGTCCCCACCCTTTCTATGGCCAGAGAACCCACTCCCCCGGCCTCCACTCTGTCCATCGCAGGGCCTCGTCCCAACGATCCACCGGCTTCTACCATGTCGATTGCTGGACCTCGTCCGACAGATCCAGGGACGACGATGCTCACCACTCTGTCTATTGCAGAGCCTCGTCCTCAGGACCCAGGACCGACAATTTCTATAGCTGACATGATAACCACGACGGAGCCTGAACCAACGCTGTCTATCGCTGATCTGAAAACTACGACCGTACCCCAGCCCACGCTGTCTATCGCTGACCTGAAAACCACGACCGTACCCCAGCCCACGCTGTCTATCGCTGACCTGAAAACCACGACCGTACCCCAACCCACGCTGTCTATCGCCGTGATTCAACCTACCTTGCTGCTGGATGCCGTAACAACAACCACGACACCGGCTTCCACGATGTCCATAGCTGAAGACATGACTACACCGTCAGAGGCAACAACAACAACAGAACCAACAACTACGCAAGGATCCACCTTGTCCATTGCCGAAGATAGAACAGAACTAACGACAGGAGAAAGCACAACATCGGAAACTACAATAGAGTTAACAACAACAGAGCAAACAACAACAGAGCCAACAACAACACAACCAACAACAACAGAACCAACAACAACTACGCCAGGTTCCACCTTGTCCGTTGCCGAAGATAGAACAGAACTAACTACAGGAGAAAGCACAACAGAACCAACATCAACAGCAGGCACTGCACCGGCCGATCCAGTACAGTCTTCTGAATCAACAACGGTAGAATCTAGTACAACAGAACCAACAACGACAGAGCCGTCAACAACAGAACCAACATCAACAGAACCAACATCAACAGAATCAACAACGACAGAGCCGTCAACAACAGAACCAACAACAACAGAACTAACATCAACAGAACCAACAACGACAGAACCAACAACAACAGAATCATCAACGACAGAGCCAACAACAACAGAACCAACATCAACAGAACCAACATCTACAGAACCAACTACGACAGAGCCGTCAACGACAGAGCGAACAACACCTGCAGGCACTGCACCGGCGGATCCGGTACAGTCTTCTGAGTCAACGACGGTAGAATCTAGTACAACAGAACCAACAACGACAGAGCCGTCAACAACAGAACCAACAACGACAGAACCAACAACAACAGAACCAACATCTACAGAACCAACTACGACAGAGCCGTCAACGACAGAGCGAACAACACCAACAGGCACTGCACCGGCGGATCCAGTACAGTCTTCTGAGTCAACAACAGTAGAATCAAGTACAACAGAACCAACATCAACAGAACCAACTACGACAGAGCCAACAACGACAGAAACAACATCAACAGAACCAACTACGACAGAGCCAACAACGACAGAACCAACATCAACACAACCAACATCAACAGAGCCAACATCAACAGAACCAACAACGACAAAACCAACATCAACAGAGCCAACATCAACAGAACCAACATCAACAGAGCCAACATCAACAGAGCCAACATCAACAGAGCCAACATCAACAGAGCCAACAACAACAGAACCAACATCTACAGAACCAACTACGACAGAGCCGTCAACGACAGAGAGAACAACACCAGCAGGCACTGCACCGGCGGATCCAGTACAGTCTTCTGAGTCAACAACAGTAGAATCTAGTACAACAGAGCCAACATCACCAGAATCAACAACGACAGAGCAAACAACAACAGAACCTACAACAACAGAACCAACAACGACAGAACCAACAACAACAGAACCAACAACAACAGAACCAACAACGACAGAACCAACAACAACAGAACCAACAACGACAGAACCAACAACAACAGAACCAACAACAACAGAACCAACAACGACAGAACCAACAACGACAGAGCCAACAACGACAGAACCAACAACGACAGAGCCAACAACAACAGAACCAACAACGACAGAACCAACAACGACAGAACCAACAACAACAGAACCAACAACGACAGAACCAACATCAACAGAACCAACAACGACAGAACCAACAACGACAGAACCAACAACAACTGAAACAACAACGACAGAACCAACAACAACAGAACCAACAACAACAAAACCAACAACGACAGAACCAACAACGACAGAACCAACAACAACAGAACCAACAACGACAGAACCAACAACGACAGAACCAACAACAACAGAACCAACAACGACAGAACCAACAACGACAGAACCAACAACAACAGAGCCAACAACAACAGAACCAACAACGACAGAACCAACAACAACAGAACCAACAACAACAGAACCAACAACAACTGAACCAACAACGACAGAACCAACAACAACAGAGCCAACAACAACAGAACCAACAACGACAGAACCAACAACGACAGAGCCAACAACAACAGAACCAACAACAACAGAACCAACAACGACAGAGCCAACAACAACTGAACCAACAACGACAGAACCAACAACAACAGAGCCAACAACAACAGAACCAACAACGACAGAACTAACAACAACAGAACCAACAACAACAGAACCAACAACGACAGAACTAACAACAGCAGAACCAACAACGACAGAACCAACAACAACAGAACCAACTACGGCAGAACCAACAACGACAGAACCAACATCAACAGAATCAACAACGACAGAGCCAACAACAACAGAACCAACATCTACAGAACCAACTACGACAGAGCCAACAACAACAGAGCCAACAACAACAGAACCAACATCTACAGAACCAACATCTACAGAACCAACTACGACAGAGCCGTCAACGACAGAGAAAACAACACCAGCAGGCACTGCACCGGCGGATCCAGTACAGTCTTCTGAGTCAACAACAGTAGAATCTAGTACAACAGAGCCAACATCAACAGAATCAACAACGACAGAGCCAACAACAACAGAGCCAACAACAACAGAACCAACAACAACAGAACCAACAACAACAGAGCCAACAACAACAGTACCAACAACAACAGAGCCAACAACGACAGAGCCGTCAACAACTGAACCAACAATAACAGAGCCAACAACAACAGAACCAACAACAACTGAACCAACAACGACAGAGCCGTCAACCACTGAACCAACAACAACAGAAACAACAACAACAGAACCAATAACAACTGAACCAACAACGACAGAGCAAACAACGACAGAGCCAACAACGACAGAACCAACAACAACAGTACCAACCACAACAGAGCCAACAACAACTGAACCAACAACAACTGGACCAACAACGACAGAGCCAACAACAACAGTACCAACAACAACTGAACCAACAACAACAGAACCACCAACGACAGAGCCAACAACAACAGTACCAACAACAACTGAACCAACAACAACAGAACCAACAACAACAGAGCCAACAACGACAGAGCCAACAACGACAGAGCCAACAACAACTGAACCAACAACAACAGAACCTACAACAACAGAACCAACAACGACAGAACCAACAACGACAGAACCAACAACGACAGAGCCAACAACAACAGAACCTACAACAACAGAACCAACAACGACAGAACCAACAACGACAGAACCAACAACAACAGAATCAACAACGACAGAACCAAAAACGACAGAGCCAACAACAACTGAACCTACAACAACTGAACCTACAACAACTGAACCTACAACAACTGAACCAACAACGACAGAACCAACAACGACAGAACCTACAACAACGGAGCCAACAACAACAGAACCAACAACAACTGAACCAACAACAACAGAGCCAACAACGACAGAGCCAACAACAACAGAACCAACAACGACAGAACAAACAACGACAGAACCAACAACAACAGAACCAACAACAACAGAACCAACAACAACAGAACCTACAACAACAGAACCTACAACAACAGAACCAACAACGACAGAGCCAACAACAACAGAGCCAACAACGACAGAACCAACAACAACTGAACCAACAACGACAGAGCCGTCAACAACTGAACCAACAACTACAGAACCAACAACAACAGAACCAACAACAACAGAACCAACAACGACAGAACCTACAACGACAGAACCAACAACGACAGAACCAACAACAACAGAACCAACAACGACAGAACCAACAACAACTGAACCAACAACTACAGAACCAACAACAACTGAACCAACAACAACAGAACCAACAACGACAGAACCAACAACGACAGAACCAACAACGACAGAACCAACAACAACAGAACCAACAACGACAGAACCAACAACAACAGAACCAACAACGACAGAACCAACAACAACTGAACCAACAACAACAGAACCAACAACGACAGAACCAACAACGACAGAACCAACAACGACAGAACCAACAACAACAGAACCAACAACGACAGAACCAACAACAACTGAACCAACAACTACAGAACCAACAACAACTGAACCAACAACAACAGAACCAACAACAACAGAGCCAACAACGACAGAACCAATAACAACAGAACCAACAACGACAGAGCCAACAACGACAGAACCAACAACAACAGAACCAACAACGACAGAACCTACAACGACAGAACCAACAACAACTGAACCAACAACGACAGAACCAACAACAACTGAACCAACAACTACAGAACCAACAACAGCAGGCACTGCACCGGCGGATCCAGTACAGTCTTCTGAGTCAACAACAGTAGAATCTAGTACAACAGAGCCAACATCACCAGAACCAACAACGACGGAACCAACAACAACAGAACCAACAACGACAGAGCCAACAACAACAGAACCAACAACGACAGAACCAACAACGACAGAACCAACAACAACTGAACCAACAACTACAGAACCAACAACAACTGAACCAACAACAACAGAACCAACAACGACAGAGCCAACAACGACAGTGCCAACAACGACAGAGCCAACAACAACAGAACCAACTACAACTGAACCAACAACAACTGAACCAACAGCAACAGAGCCAACAACAACTGAACCAACAACAACAGAACCAACAACGACAGAGCCAACAACGACAGAGCCAACTACAACTGAACCAACGACAACTGATCCAACAACAACAGAACCAACAACGACAGAACCAACAACAACAGAACCTACAACAACAGAACCAACAACAACAGAACCAACAACGACAGAACCAACAACAACAGAACCAACAACAACAGAACCAACAACAACAGAACCAACAACGACAGAACCTACAACGACAGAACCAACAACGACAGAACCAACAACAACAGAACCAACAACAACAGAACCAACAACGACAGAACCAACAACAACAGAACCAACAACAACAGAACCAACAACGACGGAACCAACAACAACAGAACCAACAACGACGGAACCAACAACAACAGAACCAACAACGACAGAACCAACAACAACAGAACCAACAACAACAGAACCAACAACAACAGAGCCAACAACGACAAAGCCAACAACAACAGAACCAACAACGACAGAGCCAACAACGACAGAACCAACAACAACAGAACCAACAACGACAGAACCAACAACGACAGAACCAACAACGACAGAACCAACAACAACAGAACCAACAACGACAAAACCAACAACGACAGAACCAACAACGACAGAACCAACAACGACAGAGCCAACAACGACAGAACCAACAACGACAGAACCAACAACGACAGAACCTACAACAACAGAACCAACAACGACAGAACCAACAACAGAACCAACAACGACAGAACCAACAACGACAGAGCCAACAACGACAGAACCAACAACAGAACCAACAACGACAGAACCAACAACAGAACCAACAACAACAGAACCAACAACAACAGAACCAACAACGACAGAACCAACAACAACTGAACCAACAACGACAGAACCTACAACAACAGAACCAACAACGACAGAACCAACAACAACTGAACCAACAACGACAGAACCTACAACAACAGAACCAACAACGACAGAACCAACAACGACAGAACCAACAACGACTGAACCAACAACGACAGAACCAACAACAACAGAACCAACAACAACTGAACCAACAACGACAGAACCAACAACGACAGAACCAACAACAACAGAACCAACAACAACAGAACCAACAACGACAGAACCAACAACGACAGAACCAACAACAACAGAACCAACAACAACTGAACCAACAACGACAGAACCAACAACAACAGAACCAACAACAACTGAACCAACAACGACAGAACCAACAACAACAGAACCAACAACGACAGAACCAACAACAACAGAACCAACAACAACAGAACCAACAACAACAGAACCAACAACAACTGAACCAACAACGACAGAACCAACAACAACAGAATCAACAACGACAGAACCAACAACAACTGAACCAACAACGACTGAACCAACAACGACAGTACCAACAACAACAGAACCAACAACAACAGAACCAACAACGACAGAACCAACAACGACAGAACCAACAACAACAGAACCAACAACAACAGAACCAACAACGACAGAACCAACAACGACAGAACCAACAACAACAGAACCAACAACAACTGAAACAACAACGACAGAACCAACAACAACAGAACCAACAACGACAGAACCAACAACAACAGAACCAACAACAACAGAACCAACAACAACAGAACCAACAACAACAGAACCAACAACAACAGAACCAACAACAACAGAACCAACAACGACAGAACCAACAACAACAGAACCAACAACGACAGAACCAACAACAACAGAACCAACAACAACAGAACCAACAACAACAGAACCAACAACAACAGAACCAACAACAACTGAAACAACAACGACAGAACCAACAACGACAGAACCAACAACAACAGAACCAACAACGACAGAACCAACAACAACAGAACCAACAACGACAGAACCAACAACAACAGAACCAACAACAACAGAACCAACAACAACAGAACCAACAACAACTGAACCAACAACGACAGAACCAACAACGACAGAACCAACAACAACAGAACCAACAACGACAGAACCAACAACAACAGAACCAACAACAACTGAACCAACAACGACAGAACCAACAACGACAGAACCAACAACAACAGAACCAACAACAACAGAACCAACAACGACAGAACCAACAACGACAGAACCAACAACGACAGAACAAACAACGACAGAACAAACAACAACAGAACCAACAACAACAACAGAACCAACAACAACAGAACCAACAACGACAGAACCAACAACAACAGAACCAACAACAACAGAACCAACAACGACAGAACCAACAACAACTGAACCAACAACAACAGAACCAACAACAACAGAATTAACAACAACAGAACCAACAACGACAGAGCCAACAACATCTACCCAGCCTACAATGTCGATAGTTGCTGTCGAAGAAGATAAAGTGACTATGTCAGTATTTGTCCACGAAGCAACATTATCTATTTTCAATCCTCCTATAAGAATGTCCATTGCGAATGTCTAACTACCAGGTTTCTATGTCTCTTACTACGAGGTATGATCCAAACAAAATGATCAAACCGCGATTATACAAGTCTCTGGCAACAACAACAGAACATGAAAATGTCAGTTCCCACAAAATAAGGGCCGTAACTCCATTCCTAAAAGACCAAATAATCCCATTTTTGCCTCACACAATCTTCAAATCTGATTACACCCCTTGTGATTTCTGGTTATACCCTTTTTGAAAATCAGACTTTTTGCCAACAAGTTTCACAGCACCCAGGACCTCAAAAAAGCCGTCAAATCAGAGCTCAAAAGCAACCCCAAATAAGGCCTCCCTAAGGCCTCTTCTGATTGGCTTAGGCACTTGTGACTTTGCATCGATGTAGGAGGAGAGTAGTTCTAATGAAAGCTGTATTTTGGGCCAGATACGCCAAACAGTCTCTGCGAAAATCACATTTGATCCTTTTGTTTGGATCATACCTCGTACCAGGATTTTATGTCTCCAACTACCAGGATTGTATGTCTCTAAAACCAGGATTTTATGTCCGTCAGATATGCCAGATTCGGTTTAATTATCTGTTTAGCCCTGAAATTGTGTATTACCGTAAAGGCACAGTACGCCTCCCGTAAACCATCACAGATACTGTCAGGCTTTTACACACTGCTGACTTTCAATTGTTTCTTTCACATCTTTGGTTTTGTGTTTTTGTTCGTCTATTTTCAGTATGATGTCTCGGTGGCATCGCATTACATAAAAGATTTTGTGTGAGTCGTGTTTTTTTGTTTTGTTGTATATATCTTTAGATGAGTCAGGCTTTTGGTCGTCCTGTTGTTATTGTTCTTGTTGTTGTTCTTGTTGTTGTTCTTGTTCTTGTTTGCTTCACGCATGTTTTATGAAGAACTAGTATTCGCTGCCAGTGAACCGTGTTCGTCGCATCACTATTAAACAAGGTGTACCCACTAAATAAGTCTTTGGTCTTTTGTTCATTATTTATTTTGTGCAGTGATGCTTCTGTGTCTAAAAGAGAGAGGGAGTGCGTTGGAGGGGGGGGGGGCGGATAGGAGGCGATCTGCCAATGCATACATGCGAGTGGTTTTTGATGCTGTCGCACACACACAAGCGCAATCACACACACACACACACACACAGGTACGTTCGGCGCACACACACTGGCACACGCGCGCGTGCACACAGATATACACATTCGTTCTCAAATCCAAAACTGAAGAGACTGCCAACGTTGCAAAATTCTGAATAAAAAAACAAAAATAAAAAACTTACATTCGTTCTCAGACAACTCGTGCGTACACACTGACACACACATGACCTGTCATAGTCACGTACTAGTACTCTCTCTCTCTCTCTCTCTCTCTCTCTCTCTCTCTCTCTCTCTCTCTCTCTCTCTCTCTCTCTCTCTCTCTCTCTCTCTCTCTCTCTCTCTCTCTCTCTCTCTCTCTCTCTCTCTCTCTTCGTGTAGCTAATAGTGCTGGTTTTAACCTGTGTGTGTGTGTGTGTGTGTGTGTGTGCGTTGCATGCGTGTGGGCGTGCGTACGTGCATGTTTGCGTGTAACGCTTGTGCCGTTCCTTGTTCCCCGCTTGACACTCGCAAAAGGGTTATTTTTTGCTGCTGATCACAGATGGGGGGAATCAGAGGTAAAAAAAAAAAAAAAAAAGCTGTAAGCTTCTCCGAATTTGGTTATTTATATTCCACATACATCCTCATTTAACACACATGTAGACAGAAGCTGTTTGGACGTCCATCGCAAAGCAGGTTGACGTTGAACATGACCTGGTTGGGGAGCATAACACATGATTCGGTGTGACACAAAATTCTACTGTGTGCAAAACTTAGTACCAACAATTAACTGATTATTTCTCAGACACACATTGAAAAATGTCATTAAGAGCAACAAAGCAGAGTTCCATGGAGGTCCAACAAACTGCTGGTTGTAGAGACAGCTTACAAAAAGTGACACCGACACATGCGTAACACGGAAAGAAAAAAACAAGTCGCGTAAGGCGAAAATACAATATTTAGTCAAGTAGCTGTCGAACTCACAGAATGAAACTGAACGCAATGCCATTTTTCAGCAAGACCGTATACTCGTAGCATCGTCAGTCCACCGCTCATGGCAAAGGCAGTGAAATTGACAAGAAGAGCGGGGTAGTAGTTGCGTTAAGAAGGATAGCACGCTTTTCTGTACCTCTCTTTGTTTTAACTTTCTGAGCGTGTTTTTAATCCAAACATATCATATCTATATGTTTTTGGAATCAGGAACCGACAAGGAATAAGATGAAAGTGTTTTTAAATTGATTTGGACAATTTAATTTTGATAATAATTTTTATATATTTAATTTTCAGAGCTTGTTTTTAATCCGAATATAACATATTTATATGTTTTTGGAATCAGCAAATGATGGAGAATAAGATAAACGTAAATTTGGATCGTTTTATACATTTTTATTTTTTTTTACAATTTTCAGATTTTTAATGACCAAAGTCATTAATTAATTTTTAAGCCACCAAGCTGAAATGCAATACCGAAGTCCGGGCTTCGTCGAAGATTGCTTGACCAAAATTTCAATCAATTTGGTTGAAAAATGAGGGCGTGACAGTGCCGCCTCAACTTTCACGAAAAGCCGGATATGACGTCATCAAAGACATTTATCAAAAAAATGAAAAAAACGTTCGGGGATTTCATACCCAGGAACTCTCATGTCAAATTTCATAAAGATCGGTCCAGTAGTTTAGTCTGAATCGCTCTACACACACACACACACACACACACACACGCACAGACACACATACACCACGACCCTCGTTTCGATTCGATGTTAAAATATTTTGTCAAAACTTGACTAAATATAATGATCACTGCAAAAACAAACAAGCACTTTCGATTGAGAACAAGAATGTATTCAGGTTCTGACAAGCAATCTTGCATCAGTTATTTTAGCCATTGTATCACCAGAAATACTGCAAGAAGGGTTGGGTTTTTTTTTCGTCTTTACACTTGTTCCCTTGTCCCGTTGTGCTCTCACACCGCCCCGTCCCTGTACTCGCTGCTCCAACCACCTCTGAATTTGTCGATTTTACAGACGCTCCAGGGGGGGGATGTCGGGTCGCTGCGGTAGGCTACCCTCGGAAGATGACACTGCACTTCTGCTGAGTCACTTCGACGGTGTTCAGTAGTGGGTCTGTCGGCCGAGCTAACGGACGCAGCCCACTACCTACTATGCCCCCTACAAACGACATTGACTTTTAAGTCGCGGAGCCAGACTGAGTGAGCGTCACCTCGTCCCTCCGTCGACCCCCCAGAACGTCACACGTTGAAGACTGACAGCAGAACTACTATTCAGGGAAGGAAGGAACAGGAACACTGAGACCAAGGTCACCATGAGAGCTCCGGGCATGAAGGGCCACAAGAGCAAGGACAATTTATATTTTGGATGATTAATGAGATGAGCATGATTATAATGATGCTTTGGATTTCCAATTTGGTTTGAGACTACGTGACAGGGCAGCACTCTACGCTTACTGTCATAATATATCCTGGCGTCAACCAGGCCCGAGAACTGCCGCACCTGCGGTGTTGGTCAGGTATACAGAACCTGAGCACCCTCAAAGTCGCATTCGTTAAGTGAATGACACTCGGCTGTGTGGTCCCAGCCTTCCCATAGGAACCATAGCACTTCCACTCTGGGTAGGAGCCGACCGTAGCCCGAAAAACCCACATGACCCTGATGGGATTCGAACCCACGACCTCCCGGCCCGCAGCCCGATGCGCTAACCACTGCGCTACGGGGGCCGGTCTGCAAGAAGGGTTGGAGATGACACGTACTAGGCAAACGTACATTTCTGTGCTATAAAAAAAATGTTTAAAAAACGTGCTTAGTTATTTAATGTTGGTTACAAAGCTAGTGCAGTACACATCATGTACAGGACACATGCGAACATCGCGGCGCCGAGGATTTTTATTCAGTGACAGTATTATTTTGTAAAATAAGCTAGTTACACCCCCGGTATAGGTACACCCTCGGTATAGGGGTGTGTATAGGATTCGGTCCATGTGTTTGTTTGTTTGTGTTCGCATATAGATCTCAAGAATGAACGGACCGATCGTCACCAAACTTGGTGAACAGGTTCTATACATTCCTGAGACGGTCCTTACAAAAATTGGGACCAGTCAAACACACGGTTAGGGAGTTATTGGTGGATTAAAATTATACAAGGACTTATAGAGGGACATCTTAATGGTCAAAGGGAAATAACCATTCTCACTCAATCACTGCCACCAACTGAGAAGGTTATTTCCCTTTGACGGGGGTGTTTTTCCTACCTCGGAGGAATTTCTTGTTTTCATCATAACGCAGGTTTCGTCTGTGTGACTGACACGAAATTATCATAGTGGTTTAGATGTATTTTAGAACATGCATGGTTGCTTTGGTGTTAACATCTCAATATCTATAGTGATGAGCTATTCATAGCAGTAGTCCTTTTCCCCATCTGACAGAGTTGCCTTGTGTGAGAACAAAATAAACGTATGTTTCACTGAGGATGCGACACTGCATGAAACATGTACGTTATGGTCAGTTCCGGTCAGATGTTTTTTTAACACTCAGTTGGTCTCAGAAGATTTTAAAATGTTGTCACTGGTGCTGTTGAATATTTGAACTCTGCAAATAAAACAGTTTCAGTTAAAGATTAACTTTTGCTATAAAATACCCCCCAGTACAATGCGTAAAGTTATCGCCATTCCCGTTTTTGGTCGACATGATTCTTTATCTAGTAATTATAGCGCGTGACACCCGACATAAAAACTAAATGAAACACTATTTTATCCAATGCAGTGCTGACACTGTAACTTGGATGCGATTGAAGTTGAGTTTTTCTTATCAAGTGTGAAAACGTAAACAAATTTAAAGAAAATATGGCAAAAAGTTACTGTGACCATTACTACAGAAGAACCAAAAAACAAAGCCTCAGGCGCCTGTGCAAGGTGATCCAAGGGAACTCACTCCACACACACAAAGTAATCACATCCGGTTCAAACATGGCGTCTGCCACGAGAAGAGACACGGCATGAATGTGCTCTTTTGTCGCTTAGATTCTGTCCTCTTTGTCCTGAAACCGTTAGATTCATAAGTTTATGAGAGCATATCCTAGCAATACGATAAGGGTTCTGATTGCTCAGTGCCAGTGATTTTGTTTGGCTAGCAAGGGTGTAACACTGCCAGAATCGTGTTTGGATAAAAAAATCGTGAAGATGCCTAAAGCGAGACCCATTAGCCAACAGCGAAAACGCCGTGTGCGCGTTTCCAAATCAGCTGCCTTTCCTGTCCCCATAGAAACCGTGACGGGGGAATCGGCCAGTGGCAGGAACTGGTTTTATTACACGGCCTGTCTTGAAGACACCGGCGTGATGGTGAAGCATTCTGGTGACATGGAATTCTTGTACAAAATGGTGATTGTTTTATCTCTTGTGAATGTGATGGTGGTGTGTACGTGGGTGCATGTGTATTTATGGTAATCTTGAACTTTAGCGTGTTAAATTCATAGCTCATAATTCAGAGGCATTTAATTTTAAGTCTCCAAACTTGTAGAACCTGCACTTGTAATCATAACAAGTCATTTAAGATCTCTTTGAGGTTACGGAATGAACTCCGATGAACTGTACGAATGCATTTCGTTTACATGGGTCAAAGAAGGAATTATCCGTATGAGCGGACAAGGGAGACAACTCTTTTGTGTAAATGATGTCCCATGGTTGACAACGTACGCCATTTTCGGTGCATTTTCGTCGATTGAACATTCAGAACAACCAAATTAATTTATTATGCTTAAGTTTGGAGCTCAATCCGTCAATTAATTTCACGACAAATGTTCTTTGGCTTGCTTACATGGACTTGTATCAAAAATAAGTAAAGAATGTCACTGGATTCTGAGCTATGAATTTAACACGCTAAAGTTCAAGATTACCGTATTTTTGATGTAGGAAGGGTGTGGAGGTAGTGCACATTGATTTCAGGGAGTAGAATAGGGTGTACTTATTTGATACACTAATTACGCCATTTACGTTTAAATTATATTTGTGTTGAACAGTGTGTGTCTGTTTTTGTTTTTCTGTTCCTTTTCACATTTTCCATTTTTGTTAGTTCCACACATTAATGATTTTTTTCTCCAAATATCTATTGTGCAGGGATTCTTTGGAAAGGGTTCCATGTCACGTGGCCAGCCACAGTGGTCAGAGCATTGGCGCGTTGTCACGTTACCACGACAACAGGCTTGCAGTAGCGGACAACAAAGCATGCTGCGAGCCAAGGTGACAAGCAGACGCAGGTAAAAAGATTTTTGTTGAAAACAAGAATGAGCGCTTCTGGGGTGATAACGCAAGAGAACTCCTGTGATCTTGCCGCGAGGTTCCGCCTGTTACTATTGTCTTTTTACCGTGTAAAATGCACGACTTACACACGAACTGTTACCAAAGCGACATGCTATTTGGGACCAATGCATGTTTTTTTCCTTTCTCGTCTTTTCTTGCTGCAAGGTTCCGCCTGTTACTAGCCGAAAGAAAGAAGGGCATAACCTCACCAGAACCGCCCATTGTAGGTTATTGGAACGTTTTTAATTTTTGACCAAACAAAACAAAATGTTAGGCCAAAAAAAAAAAGGTCTGTTTATGGTAACATAGGCCCAAAAAATAGGGTCGGTAGGTCGGGATTTTTTTTTATTTTTTATTTTTTTCCCCCAAAAACCATATTTTTACGTTATTTTGCAAAAAAAACCAAAAGATTTTTTTTTTTCCCCCAAATGCCAAAAAGAAGTCTAGGGTCGCGCGACAAAAATAGGGTCGGTCGGGTTACCGTAAACAGACTATTTTTTGGGGGAGGCCTTACATAACACATTACGTTGACCCAGTGGTCTTTTAAGTACACGGACAGACAAACACTTATGATACAAATGAAGAACTTATCTTAAAATCATCTTCTATGAAACTCACTTGCAAGATGCCAGCGAGGTAAAGTAGGAAGTCTTTGGTGAAAAAATGATTTAATACACTGACATAACTGAGAGTCAACATTATTCTTATTTATCTCAAGCCTGAGAAAATCATATATATTAAAATGGAGAAAATCTTAAAATGTGTGTAAATTTACTGATGTAATAAAAAAAATCCCCCCCCCCCCCCCCCCTCCCCACTTAAAGGGGCTGGTGGTGGTCTTAACAGGGGGGTTCTACTGTACTAGACATTTACTAAGCCAGTACCTTCTCAAGATCTAATAGTAATAGAACAAATAAAAAAATGTAACCAACCTACTTTTTTTTTTACCTATGGCTATAGGCTATAAACCCACTTTAATTAAAAAAAATTCCCTTGTCATCAGAAACAAATATTGGGGGGAGGGGGGTCGAGGCTGCTCAATGTTGTCATGGTGGAAATGATTTGTTGTACAGTGGTACCGTACCTGTGATGAAGGGACACCCTTGGAACCAGCCCAAAGTGTCCCTACATTGCGGGTGTCCTTTCATGACAGGTATACTTTGGTAGAGATAATATAAAAAGGGACAAGAGAAGGTGTCCTTTTTAGGGAGGTGTTCTCTCATTGGAGGGTCCACACATCGCAGGTACTGCTGTAATGGTATGCAGGAAGGGTGGTAGTGGTACTGGTACTCTTAGTCTGAAATATCAATCATTGCAGGTACATGACCCATCTCAAGTGGCATCTGCTGTCTGAGGGAGATTCCGCTGGTCTGGACATGCTTCAGAAAGACCAGCAGCACGTCACAGAGGATCAATCCAGGGACAGTTCCACCAAACCCGATGTCAAAAATCCGCATCACCACAGCATCAGCAACCAAGACTTTTCTCAATCAGAGGCAGTCGCACCCAAAACCGAGATGAGTTTAAACGCTGAAGAGTTTTCAGAACATACTGCCGCTGATGTTGACATGAAAAGCCCACAAAGGCAACCAGACTGGGGGGAGGAGGAGGGTGATGAAGATTTATGGGGAGCAGAGGACATTTCTGTTTCAAAAAAGGATGCGGAAGTTCCAGCGATGTCATGGGATAGTTCTGCACCAGGAGATGCAGACTTTTGGGGAACTGCATCAGGCTCGGGCGCAAACAAGTCTGATCAGAAACAGGAGTGTGTCAACTTATCATCTGTATCAGACAAAGTGAAGGAAGGAGAACACCCAAATCACAAGGGTTCTCTGGAGAAGGCTGAACGAAGTCACAGTTTGACAGATTCTACTGAAGTGATTGAAAAGTCAGCTGCTGAGCATTCCGTTTTCTCGCAAAGTACTGTCAATAACTCTCTTAGTGAAGAGTCGACGGTGAAAGATAAAGCTACACTTTGTGATAGAAATCAGCAAACATCAGTTAAATTGACTACCTTTGGTAGTGTCTGTGATAAGAAAACAACGGCTAAATGCGAGGCTGTTGAAGCTTCGGTTGTGACTAGCAATGCTGAACACACACCAAGTTTACACAATGAAAACACACCGAGTAGACAGCCTGCTTCTGAAATAGACCATTCCACAGAAGATACAAACACAAACTGTAGTAACAGAACTGTGAAAAAATCAGACACGGCCCTTTCTTGTGATGATGATGAAAACACACACAACTCACAGAATGAAAACGCAACAGGCAGCACCAGCTCTGGTGAAGTAGAGAGGAGTGAGTTTTGTGAGAGAAGCGATGACATTGCGGTTGCCAGTGGCAACACGTTGTTTGTGACTCCGGACAGTGATGAGGAGAGGCCGCTGGGAGACGGGAAAGTGTGCAGGATGAAAACAAGATGGAGGCCAGTCGTCAAGCGCGATCCTTTCCCCGTGAAAGAAAACCTGCATCTTAGTTATGAGGAGGTTTGTGCTTGATTCTGTAACTAGAGAATTACTGGGCACGGTCTTGGGTTTGTGTTGGAGGGGGGGGGGGGGGGGGTTGATGGTGTGAGTGTGGTGGAGCAGGTTGGTGGGTTTAGGGTGTTCATACATCTGTGTGCGCGTGTTCTTTAGCTTTAAACGTGTGGACTGTTGTTGTCCTCATCATGCTCATGGGTGGTGGTTTTGTGTGTGGTGTATCAGTGTATGTGTTTGTTTGTTTTAGAAAGCAGTAATGATTTTAATCAAGTCACATTTTCAGCAGAGAAACAAATTTATTTTCATACCCTATACAAAAAAGAATCTTGAAGGACATTAATTGTATACATGAATGTATTTAATTTTCAGTGCAAAAGATTAAGAATGAGTAAAAGAAAGTGTTGTTCTGTGGCAGGCGTACTTTCTGTCCTACGGCCTGGGATGTCTGACTGTGCTGGATTCACAACAGGTAGGCTTCAATATTGCAGGGGAACACCCCCCCCCCCCCCCCCCCCCCCCCCGCCTTTAATTGAGACCTCACAAGAAATCTGAGGAAATAAAGTAAGGCGCCGGCTGCCCTAAAATGGAGGTAAATTGATGTTTTTCGGATTTTTCAAGCGTTATGAAACAGTATTGGCGTTAACTGGTAATTACTGGTATTTTACCGGTTGAAATGAGAAAATACCGGAATAAAAATGGCTGCCGGTATGACCTACCGGTTGATTTTTGAACTACCGGGTTTTTTTCTCTTGTAAAACAACAAAACCTGTTGGACTCTTACTGGTTCCAATGACCAGCCTACTGTTTTTTTCTGGATTGTTTGCATCATAAAAGTTTGCGTACCGGTTTGAAAAAATACAAGCGCCATCACTGTGGAAGAGTTGCGCCCCAGAACATGATTCAAACAATAAGAATATTAACACGTGGTCAAACATTTAAAAACAGGCAGTCAATATAACACTTACCTCGACACTACAATTGCAGCGAAACACTGATTCTGATGACTGTATGCTATTCTGTGTTCGCTTGATTAGACCCCTCTTTTTCAACAACATACACAAGGAGTTTGACGATTTTCCCTTGAGGTCACGTGAGTTGAGGAAACACATGCATGTGCACGCTGCATATTTAGTGTATTTGTCTAACTGTTCTAGACTGCCATGGACCTGGAGAACATGTGGAGAGAGTTTTGTCAGCGCCAGCCCAGCTTCCTGCCAAACTACATCGCCTACCACCACTACCGCAGCAAGAACTGGGTGCCCAAGACTGGTCTCAAGTTTGGCTGTACTTTTTGTGAGTGTGATTTAAGGGTGCATGGGTCCTGGGAAGATGATAAAAAATTTGAGGAAAAGGTAGAGGGGTGAGAAATAGATAACTGGGTGCCCAAGACAGGGCTCGAGTTTGGCTGTACTTTCTGTGAGTAGGAAAGGATGGGGGCGGGGGAGATGATGACAATTGTAAGGAAAAGGTGGGGGGGGGGGGGGGGGGGGGGGGGGGGGAGGTGGAGGGGCCTATAAAGGTTGAGAAATAGATAACTGGGTGCCCAAGACAGGACTCAAGTTTGGCTGTACTTTCTGTGAGAAGAAAAGGGTGCAGGGCAGATGATTAAAATCTAGAGGGAAAGGAGGGTGGGGGGGGGGGGGGGAGAGGAGGAGGAGGAAAAGGTTGAGAAATAGAGAGAAAGATCACTGGATCTTTCTGCACAGGCAAGACTATACTTTCACAGTGAGGTGAACATTTTATGTTCAGTGCTTGACCTCCAGATTCTTGTTCACAGGCACCGAAAATCACAGTCTGTACCTCACTTTGTTAAGTCAGAGTCAGAATATTTTATTGCCCAAGGTGGGATTGAATTCACGCTGATACTGCTGTTAAAAAGACATCTACTCAAATCAAGCTCACCCAAGCATACACATGTATCAAAAGAAACAGAATTAATGAATACAGTACATGTATACTCAAAAATAATCAGCATAGTGCTTTTAGTTATGCGCTATATAAATCTCCTTAATAAATAAATAAATAAATAATCATTCTGGTAATACAGTACTTCCTCTCTTGCCATCAGTTTCACCCACGATAATGATATGAGTGGACATACACAGTTCAGGAGTGGTTTGTTGAGTGTGTGTGTGTCAACCCCTCTCTCATGCGTTTTTCTCCGCTTTGTGCAGTGCTGTACAAGGATGGACCCCCCTTCTATCACGGCAGTTACTCTGTGGTGGTCAAGTTTGTGGACGTCGAGGGAAAGCCGGTGGAAGGTTTTGGAGATCAGCGCCAGTTCTCGTGGACATCCCTGGCTGGCTTGAAACGCATCACAGAACATGTCGGAAAGGTAGGTGTAACTGTAAACCATACTGAGTACTACTGTTGACATTGTGAGATCCATAGCATACATTAAATACATTATTCTGAATATGATCGCTGAAGTTATTTGATCAGGCAATCCGAATCTCCGCAATTTTGTGGGCAATCCGAATCTCCGCAATTTTGTGGATTTTCGCGAAAGCAAAAAATGAATAAATAAATAAAAATGATGTTATAGTTTAACCCAGGTGAGAGGGACAAAATAGAGTTTTTCTTTCCATGCACAATTTATCTCTCACCAGAGGGGGTTAAATTCATATTTACAAGGCCAAAATGCTTGAGCTTCTGGGAGCAATACGTACCCTCAGGCCCCAACCAGGGGTTCTGTCTCTGGACCCCATCCAGGGACCTACGCGGCCCCCTACACCCCCCGCGTTATTTATTTCCTTGAATTTGAATTCGATGTTGGTGCGATTGTTGTTATTGTTTTTCCCTTTATTAAAATGTAGATTAAAAGTTTCATGCAGACCTATATGTGCATGTCATGTCAGATTTGTCTTGTTGAAAGTTAGATAAAGTGTATGCAAATTTGTCAATGTTTTCAAATTTGACAATGGTTGTATGTTGGCCAAAGTTTGCTAATTTGGTCATCATTTTGAATGTATAAATAATCTACTTCTTCTTCTTCTTCTTCTACGTTCGTGGGCTGAAACTCCCACGTACACTTGTGTTTTGCACGAGTGGAATTTTACGTGTATGACCGTTTTTACCCCGCCATTTAGACAGCCATACGCCGCTTTTGGAGGAAGCATGCTGGATATTTTCGTGTTTCTATAACCCACCGAACTCTGACATGGATTACAGGATCTTTTCCGTGCGCACTTGGTCTTGTGCTTGCGTGTACACATGAAGGGGGATAAGCCACTAGCAGGTCTGCACATAAGTTGACCTGGGAGATCGGAAAAATCTCCACCAGGCGGCCGCGGCCGGGATTCGAACCCTCGACCTTACCAGCCCACCACAGCGCCCGTCTAATAATCTACTTCAAAATTGAATATGGCGGGAAGATGACAAGCGGATGGTGGCAGGCGATGTTGATTTTCCACCTTTTTCAACTCGGTGTTTGCGAAAATCGTTTCAATCAAACTATTTGAGTACCATATTTATAGGTTACAAGAAATGCATGGCGCGGACTTACCTTAGCATCAAGCAATGAAGGAACAGCAAACACTAAATCCACACTGACTCAATGGATAGTGATCAATTTGTGACACTCGATACAGGATAGGATGTGTCTAGTGATTGTAAAGTTTACAGTGACAGTGTTTTTGTGTGATAGTAGACTAGCAATGATATTAACCATAATGTATTTATGATCATAAAAGGATAAACAAGAGTACGTACGAGGGTGAATGTGAGGGTGCGGGTACGGATATGTGTGGTTGGGTTATGTGTGTATTGATGTGTACTTGTATGTGCCTATGTGTTCTGAGAGTGTGTTTTTATGTGATGTTATACACGAGCCAAAAGAAAAAATTTTGTTTGTTACATTCAGACAATAATTTTAAGTTTTATTGAATTGAATTGAATTGAAATAATATTTGTGACGTTTTCAAATTTGACAATTATTTTACATTTTCTATTCCAGGAGCTGATGTTTTGCTATGTCATCAAGCCCAAAGACATGACGGCAGAGGATGTGATGTCGCCAAAGTGTGTCACTCACTTCCAAATCAAGGTGAGTTTCTTTTTCACTGCAGAGGGTGACAGTATTTGTTTTGCCTCATGGCCCATGACAAGGAAATCATCAAAAAAAAGTTAAAGGACCATATTTTAAAAAAAATGTATGCAATTTTTTAAAATTTACTAAAAAGGAAGGGTTTTATGATTTGATTAAAACTTGGCTGTTTTAGAATTAACTTAAGAACTGTTAGAGTTACTCCAGAAACATTTTCAGTAGACAGATTTATTGCATCATGCTAGACACTCGTGAAGAGATTTGGGGTGAAAACTGGCTGGTTTTTTTAAGTCCTTTAAAATCTACGCAATACATTGCCTGGGCAAAAACTTGTGATGCACGTCCTACAACAGCAATGAACGCTGCCCACCATTTTGTATTTTAAAAGTTTGTCGACACACTGACCAAATATTGCACTGTGTAGCAACATAACTCTACGCTGAAAACTGTAATACATTTTCTTGACCCGTCCTTATTTTTTTTTAAAGAGTATACATGTGCGAGGCCTCAGTTGTCAGGGGTGGGACCTTTCCACGAATCCGCGGATTTCCGCGGACACAACTTACGAATTCCGCTGGAGTAATCTATTTTTCCGCGTCCCATTTCATCACAGTATCTATAACTTGTTGACTGAATGATATGGAGAGAAGTGAAGATGGAACAGAACACTGGAGGCTTGAGAGTTAAATTGTGCTGACTGAAAACTCCTGATAAGTAATAGTCATGTTGAGCCTCAATGCATTGGGGCGTCACATGGATCATACTATTGCCAGTATTGGATTATGGATACATGGTTCATTACGTAAATATGCACCATTACAATGTTACCATTGTTGTGTGAAAGTGTTTTTTATATTTGGTTGGGATTTTTTTTTTTTTGAGGGGAGGGGTAATATATTTTTTACCTGATCCAAATGAGTTGAATTTTAGTCTCAAAATGCACCAGATTGCACAGATTTTAATGTACCATTTAAGAAAAAATTGCGGGCATACGCCGACCCCCCCTAGAAAAAAGGGATTTCCTCTTTTTTCATCACAAGAGAGTCCCACCACTGGTTGTGAAAGGGAACCTCCAGATAAAGGTCTCCTTCTGTTCTTCTTCTTCTTCGTCGTTCACTAGAGGTTTGTCTCCATCATTTTGTGATTTGCGTGATGCAGCGCTTTTTGGCACCCAGGGGGTCCCGCATCTCCGGCTTCAGCCATGGACGTTGATCAGGGGTCCCTCCCCTAGACCAATTGCCTTCCTGGGCTGTTGAGCTTGGTCTGCCCGTGGTTCTATTTCGGAGTTTTCCTTCTCCTAGACTGGTTACCTACCATGGTTGTCGAGTCCAGTCTACCCGTTTGGAGGTTGCTGAGATGACCGCTTGTGTCCTTGGGCCTCTGTGCCGTCACACCGGTACTGTCCAGCACATCTCCGTCTTCACCAGAGCCCCGTTAGCCAGCAACCAACCCGTCCGCCATGGGAGAACCCTACCGGTATACTTCTCACAATGAAAATCACTCCCACGTTTTAGGGACAGTGAGATTTCAGCGATTTTCTTCCGACGGCATAGCTTGGTTCTGTTTCACCACCATACCACGATGAGGAGGGGATGGTCTTTTTTGTTATCTTTAAAAAAATCTCGAACAGATACCACTGCTAACTTTAAGAAATCCAGAATTAAAAAAACAAGAACGGTTAGTTATGCTAAACAGGTTTGTGGTCCGACCTCCGTGTTCATGCATTGCTGCTTTGTATTAGCTACTTGCGTGGGATTTGGGGGGTTCATTTTTTAGCAGGCTATGAGAAGAAAGTGAACATTGTGTTTTACTGTTGCAGGAGATGGTCGTCTCTCGCTGGGTGTCCTCACAGGAGAGGGAGGGAAAAGCACTGGAGGAGATTCCATAGTGTGTGGGGGGGGGGGGGGGGGGGAGATTCCATAGTGTGTGGGGGGGAAGGAGATTCCATAGTGTGTGTGTGGGGGGGAGGAGATTCCATAATGTGTGTGTGGGGGGAGGAGATTCCATAGTGTGTGTGTGGGGGGGGAGATACCATAGTGTGTGTGTGGGGGGAGGAGATACCGTAGTGTGTGGGGGGGGGGAGATACCATTGTGTGTGTGTGGGGGGAGGAGATACCATAGTGTGTGTGTGGGGGGAGGAGATTCCATAGTGTGTGGGGGGGAGATACCATAGTGTGTGTGTGGGGGGAGGAGATACCATAGTGTGTGTGGGGGGAGGGAGGAGATACCATTGTGTGTGTGTGGGGGGAGGAGATACCATAGTGTGTATGTGGGGGGAGGAGATTCCATAGTGTGTGTGTGGGGGGGAGGAGATACCATATTGTGTGTGTGTGAGGGGAGGAGATTCCATAGTGTGGGGGGGGGTAGATTCCATAGTGTGTGGGGGGGGGAGGAGATTCCATAGTGTGTGTGTGGGGGGGGGGAGATTCCATAGTGTGTGTGTAGGGGGGGGAGATTCCATAGTGTGTGTGTGGGGGGAGATTCCATAGTGTGTGTATGGGGGGGAGATTCCATAGTGTGTGTGGGGGGAGGAGATTGTGTGTGTGTTGGGGGGGGGGGGGGGGCTGTAGGAGAAGGTTGTGTCTCGCTGAGTGTTCTCAAAAGAGAGAAAGGGTATAGCACTGGAGGAGATTTCATAGTGTGTGTGTGGGGGGGGGGGGGGGAAGATTGTGTGTGTGTGGGGGGCGGGGCTGTAGGAGAAGGTTGTGTCTCGATGAGTTTCCTCATAGGAGAGAGAGGGTATAGCACAGGAGGAGATTCCATAGTGTGTGTGTATGTGGGGGGAGGAGATTGTGTGTGTGTGGGGGGGGGGGGGCTGTAGGAGAAGGTTGTGTCTCGCTGAGTGTTCTCATAGGAGAGAGAGGGTATAGCACTGGAGGAGATTCCATAGTGTGTGTGTATGTGGGGGGAGGAGATTGTGTGTGTGTGGGGGGGCCGGGGCTGTAGGAGAAGGGTGTGTCTAACTGAGTTTCCTCATAGGAGAGAGAGGGTATAGCACTGGAGGAGATACCATAGTGTGCGTGTTTAGGGAGGGGGGGAGGGAGATAAGCGGTGTTTGTGTGTGTTGGGGGGAGGGGGGGATAAGCGGTGTTTGTGTGTGTTGGGAAGTGCAGGGGTTCTGTATGTCTGTTTATACCAGTGTATGTCTGTGATTATGCGAGTGTAAGAGTGCACTCATGTGCACATGTGTGTGTTTGTGTTGCGTGTGCATATGGTCTAAGTTGCGCTTTACTGTTTTCTTTGTGTGTGTGTGTGTGTGTGTGTGTGTGTGTGTGCATAATAATTGAGGTGTGTGAGAACTTGTATTTTGTATCTCTGAAGAAACATGCACTAGTCAAGTTAGAAAAACACTAATCCTTGTTCTGATTTCCCACCCTTTCTGAAATATTGCATCAGTCTTGAGGATTATAATTTCTTATTCTGAAATAAATGTTCTTTTGATTACATGTATTTTTGATTGTTCCAGAATTGGGTTTTGTTGTTTGTTTACTGTGGTGTGTGTGTGTGTGTGTGTGTGTGTGTGTGTGTGTGTGTGTGTGTGTGTGTGTGTGTGTGTGTGTGTGTGTTTCTTTTGCCTGTATTACCCATAGTACAGGGGGAATACCTTCAGTAAAATTTATGAAAACATTAATGCCGTAATCTTTATCAAAATAAATCTAAATGTTATCTCAGATGTGAATAGCAAGACTACTTATGATGAATAATTATCTTTGCAAAAAAAACTTTATACCTGCAGTGCAAGCCATTCTGGGAAATATAAGTGGCACACAATCACACACACACACACACACATGCACACACGCGCGTGCGCTCACACACACACACTCATGCATATATGTCACAGTGGAAATGAGAATGCAGTGAGATTCCGAATCGCACTAGTGGAGATTGGAATTCCAGTTTGGCAGGGCAAACTAAAATTCTCATCTCCACTGGATATTTGCTAGTGAAGATTGGAATTCCAGTTTGCCCTAGTGCAAACGGGAATCCCGTTTCAGAGGAGATGGGAATTCCAGTTTTCACTAGGGGAAATAGGAATTGGGGGAAATAGTGTGTTCAAAGTTTTATAATTGTTGTTAAAAAAATTTCATCTTGAGTCATTCATGACTTTAAGGCTTACTCATTGCAGATATTGAAATGCAGAAATAAGAATGAATATTATTGAATTGATATAATCGAACAACACAGTAATTGCGCACAAGTTTTTTTTTTTATCAATATCATTAAATCATATCACAAAATGAGATAAAGAGAGAGAGAGAGAGAGGGGGGGGGGGGGGGGAGAGAAAGAAAGTTTCTTTTGAGTGAACATGCATGCAAGGTTGTGTGAGACAGAATGTGTGTGTGTGAGAGGGGGGGGGGGGGGGGTAGATAAAAAGAAAGTTTCTTTGGAGTGAACATGCATGCAAGGTTGTGTGAGACAATCTGTGTGCTAGTGTGTGAGAGAGAGTAGGATCCTATTTGGAATTGTGTACGATTTGTTAGTCTGCAGTAAAGTACAAGATGTCAAATGACTATTATTTACAATGGATGTGAATGTGTCTGTGTGCAGTATTTAATAGTGCATTACTTCAGACTTCACAATGTCAGTATGTGGAAAGCCAAGACAAAGTACAACCACAAGCACAATTCTCTTCAGACATTGGTTCCCAAGCTCCGCAGCACTCAAACATTCTTTCAGTTTACATGTAATACAAGCTTCTTTTTTTTTTTTTAAATATGAGCACAGGTACAAACATATGAAACAACAAGTCGTGTCAATGAAGCTGTTTCTTTTCTTTTTTTTTTAAGAGATTCATATAAATTTGTATACATTCTTGCGCGAAATAGCATAAATGCGGATGTACGAATAATTAATAGAAATGTTACTGTTAGACAATAATTCGTCACAATGCAACACTTAAACACAAATTGCTACGCTGAAAATTCAAAAAAAATCTTAATTGATACACTCGATGCTTCACAAAATCAAATGTCAAACTAGTGGTTGTCGTGCTGGTGTAGTAGCGCCACTGGCTGTTGTGATACATGTAGTGGGGGATTTCATAGACCAAAGGGGATTTGCAGTTCTGTCGTCTGTACATTCTATTATTCGCAAATGGACGGGTTCCTAGGGGTACGGAGCGGTCTGACTAATTACTACGCGACCGCACGCGACCACACGCGACCTTGCACTACCTTGCGCGACCTCAAACTAAAGCATGTACATGTAATATTTTTATATATATAGTATCTTCACAATATTATCTGACTTTATTCCAAGTTTTAAGTCAAAGAAATTAAAAATAACGGAGTTATAATGTATGTTGCGACGAGCCATCGAGCTAAAGTGAAATCATCGTGGTTCAGCGTCCGACCATGTTCGCATTGATTTAAGAACACAGGCTCAACCTCAAACTAAATAATATTCATGTAACATTTTATATATCTAGTATTTTCACAACATGATCATACTTTGAACCGAGTTTTAAGTTAGAGAAGTAAAAACAAAGGTAATTCTGATGCATTTTCAATGGTCGGACGCTGAACCACGATGATTTCACTTTCGCTCGATAGCTCGTCGCAAAATACATTATAACTCTGTTATTTTTATTTTTTTTTACTTAAAACTTGGTGTAAAGTCAGATATTGTTGTGAAGATACTATATATATAAAAATATGACATGTACATGCTTTAGTTTGAGGTCGCGCAAGGTAGTGCAAGGTCGCGTGCGGTCGCGTAGTAATTAGTCAAACCCTTATGGAGTGGTCTCGGTCAGCGTTGTCAGTAACCAAGACAAAATGGCGCGAAAGAGAATGACACCCTTTGGTGAAGAATTCTGCAACCTCTGCATGACATCCTTTCCTTTCCCAATCAATGTCCTGTCGGAGTGTCATTTGCACAGACACAGAGCAGGTGAGTTGCAGTAAATATTCAAGTGCAGTGGCTCCGACGTTAGACTAGAGAGTGACTAAACGGTTCAGTCGCGTGGGACGCAATGCCGTTGGTTTGTCTGTGCAGATTTCTGACACGTGTTTCTTTCAGGCAAGACTTGCTCGCGGCGAGCTGAATGAGTCCAGTGGAACCTCCCTTTTTAAGACCCCCAAATTTAAGACTCCCTCTTTTTTTAAGAACTTGTTTTCTCAGATTTTCTGTTTCTAAATTCTGTAAATTTACCCCCATTTTAAGGGGAGGTTCTAGTATAAAATATCACCAAAATCGCTTCAGTTGTGTTCCTATTTAGAATGGGAAATATTAATGGATTTCGGCTCAAATAAAGTCAAATGCATTGCTGACCCATATATTGTGTTAGTTAATATGTCACGACAACTGCCGTTGAGAAACAATTCAACGGAAAAACATACATTATCTAGAAACCGAAAATAGTGATTTTGGCGTTTCCTTGATAATTCTTCAAGGAGCGCACATTTTTTAAAGAAATTCAAAACATACAATAACATGTAATTGGACTACATTTTGTGGAATCAAAATTACGTTATTTTAATTAAAACGTTTATTTCATCATATTTACATATAACGGTTTTAACTGACAAGCTATATTTTCTTTGATTTTATCCCGACCCACAAACGCCTTCCACAAAGTGTAGTCCTATAAATACTAAAAAGCCATGCTACGTTTTGTTCCAGTCGGTTGAGAACATTTTGAGTTATCAAGGAAACGGCGAAGCAAGGTGCCGAAAACATCATTCTGAGAAAAAAAGGCTTCAAAGTTTAGATACTTTTTATTCTTGTTGAAATTCACAACATTTCATAAAGATCGGTGAAAAATTAGAAAATAACGGTTTATAACTGACAAAAGCTTGGTTTTCTTCTGAAAAGTACGTATTGAAACTCAGTTATGGACAACGCACCTACTCACAAAATTTCATAAAGATTGGTGAAAAAACGGGATTTAACGGTTTTTTAACTGCCAAAAATCAACTTTTTATTCTTGTTGAAATTCAGTTAGGGACAACCAACCTAACCACAACATTTCATAAAGATCGGTGAAAAATTAGAAAATAACGGTTTATAACGGGTTTTTAACTGCCAATAATTAACTTTTTCTTCTTGAAAAGTTTGTATTGGAGATCAGTTAGGGACAATGGTCCAATTTTGGTGTAAATCCGACGATTAGGGACCAAGAAACAAGGAGCAGAGTGTTTTTTGGCGGTTAAACTGTCATTTTAACGGTTTAATGATTTGGTGAAATTTCTTCCACCACAATACTATACAATGTTTTATCTACCCATTATTGCAAGAACCCCAAAATCACAACTGAAGCGATTTTGGTGATATTTTATACTAGAACCTCCCCTTAAGACTCCCCCTTTTTTAAGACCTGATTTTTGAAGGGGGGGTTCCAGTACTGTATCTTTGAATCTCAGGGAAGCTACATGTAGTAGTACACGTGTGTGTGTGTGTGTGGGGGGGGGGTTAAAGGGGGGATGCGTCAGCTAGTGTTGTTGCCAGTCTGAGAAGACAATATAGGTCATTTGCCGATTTGGACCTCCCTATAAAAAAAAAATAGGTCCAAATGACATGGCTTTAAAAAAAACAATAGGTCCAAATTGTACCGCCATACCTATGATACATGCAATGCAAAATAACTTACAGTCCGAAGTTAAATCTATCTTTTTACGCAAAAATGACAATAAAACATTGAACAATGATAACACTTTATTATTTGATGTCGCTTCCTAGTTTTAATTGTTTATAAACTTTGCGAGGAGAAAGAGCCTGACATTCCTGGCCTACCCTTTCCAATACAGTGCCCGGTGTGCAAATGTAGGGATCCTGCCTGATCTTCGCATTACCATGCCGTAGTATTTATATTGATGAACTCCACTGTTTGCGCCGTTTTCGGTAAATATGTACACCGGCTGGATCGGGTATTTCCGTAAACGCAGCCTCGAGTGTCAATGACGACAAACACGGACTCAGCACCGAGTGCATTTTCACTCGTAGCGAACATGAGAATTTTGATCGGGGTTTTTCGACTTTGCAACTCCCATTCCATTCATTGCAGACCTTGTCCGCCTTGTACGAATATGTATCGGTCAGTTGACCACCAAAACGTAAATACTATCGGTCCATCGACCGGACAAGGCTAGGTCCAATGCGTCAAATCAGAAAGGAATGCGTCAGAGACCGAAGAGTGAGGCCTGGCAACAACACTGATGCTTTTCTGCAGGAAACCCGTTTTTTATTCACACTGGCATTTAAAATGCTGCAGAGAAAAACTAATAGACATAAAAAAAACTAATGTCATCATCTGCTAAGGATAACAAGGCACACATACACGCAGAAGTTAAGTAAGCACACACTGTCCAAGGGCGGATCAATTCACTTTGGAGGGGGGGGGGTTACAAAATGACTGAAGATACAAGTTGAAGGCGCCTAAGCCTCTAGGGGGTCCGGGGGCATGCCCCCCCGGAAATTTTTTTTATCCAAAGAAGCAAAATAGAGCTATCTGGTGCATCCTGAGCCAATAAATTACCTCTGAAACCTGTTGATGTATGTTTTTTGTTGATGTATGTTTGAACTTTTTTGGGGGGGTCGGGGGTGGGGGTGG
Source organism: Littorina saxatilis (assembly GCF_037325665.1). Lineage (NCBI taxonomy): Eukaryota > Metazoa > Mollusca > Gastropoda > Littorinimorpha > Littorinidae > Littorina > Littorina saxatilis. The sequence goes on from NC_090255.1 coordinate 37,750,943, forward strand.
GGTTACGTAACCCGTGTAACCCCCCCCCCCCCCCCCCGATCCGCTCTTGCTGTCAGACAAAATTCAGTAAATATGAATAAAGTTAGCACTGGAAACTGTTGTTCTTTTATTGACATGACATTCACATATGTACAGTATGTAACTTGTAATATGTAAATGTAAGACTAACACTGTAACAGCACTTTCAGTGTTCAACTCGCATGCATCCACCAGATACAAGGCGAGTGAAGTGAGGAAGTAGTGTTTCTTAAATATAGCTCTCTCGGAGGATTTGGCAAGAATAGGCAAGCATCCCTCTGGAAATGCTCGCAAAAGTCTGGCATCTGCACCGCTAAAAACCCCATTGGCCGTTCACAAAAAGATTGCAAATTTGCTTTTCTTGTATGAACCAGTCACGTTTAATTCTTGCCTTATAGCACAAGCATGCTATTGCAAGCACAAGATCATTTCACACCCTCACTTAACTTGCCAAGCAAATGCTGAAATGGCTGGCTGCAAGCGTTTCTCGCCTGTACAAAACATGCATCCAAAGAAAAAATCAGCAACTATAAAATGATTATATGAGTATTGTATCTTAAAAGAGTTCTAAATACATTGTAACTTGTAAGTAATACAAAACAATTTCTAGAAAGAAAAAATAGGAGTTAAATCATGACTAAGGTTATAAGTACGTTTAAATATATATAATTGCCCTGGGGATTTTTTTACATTTATATCTTGTCTGCTCTTAGATTTAGGGGAAATGGAGAACTTTGTAAGCCCAACCTTTCAAAATGTTCTTCTGAAGGAGAAATGGGGCTGACTGACAGATGAGACGAATAACATATGAATTTACGGCCAAAGTGAATGATTTTGGCAATAAAATAACCACATCAGAATCTAAACATGAACCAATGTTTATAAGCAGATTATGGCACATATGGTTAAGGCAATTACTGACGTTCTCAAGTAAACAGTTCGGTTCGATCACCATCTCACATTCTCAGATCAGACTGCTCAAATACATTTCACAGAATTGTACATACGTTTTGATTATTTTATGTGACCAGCACAGTGCATACATCAACATGTAACATTTGAAAAATTGACCCAAAAAACCCATCTAGGCAAGCAGGGATTGCGCTAATAAGCTTTCAAGAAAGCACACCAGGTACATGTATGTGTACTGACTTAAAATTGCATACCAGAACAACCTTTTCTGAAAGAGTTGTTTTCATTGTCCGAGATACTATAATCACAGAACAGCAGCGGTGCATTTGATGTATTGCCTGAAAGCCTAAGGTATTCCGTTTTCAACAAAGAATTAGCATTGGAGGAGAAAAAAAGGCACAATAGGTACATGTCAGCAAGTTTATAAATGTGTTGAATAAGCAAACTTTGTGTCAGGGCAAACCTTGGATACAACATTCTGCTCAACAATGTCATTCACTTAATTGATCGGGGATGGCCAAATCGTCCGCCCGGTCGCCAGGGGCAAGTTAAAAATCAGCCGGGCTAGTAAAAAAACGCCTGGCAAATCGCCCGGCTGGCCAATGAAATTCTGGTCAAATGCGACCCTTTTGGTTGTAATATCAAGTTTTAAAGCCATATAAACACTGCAGATCAACTGTGGTATCAAACGGGCCAGGGAAATTTCTGTTGGGCTGCAGTGACTCTCTGGCTGGCGAGTTACAATTTTGAGATTTGGCCATCCCTGTTGATACATATCATTTTGTGCATAAGTGAGCAATTAAGTACCATGTACACTTTTAGTAAAAGTTAATACATGTACAGCATACAATTTTGACAATAACAATAACAATTAAGTGATCAGAATTTGAGTAACTTTAGGAATTTTCACCCAATCATAATATAAACAGTTCACAACAAAGGTGGAAGATTTTGATTAAAATAACAAAAAGTTTCTTTATACCCAACCTATATTATATATAATATTACCATACCTGTCAAGCTCTTGTGGACTCTCACCATAAGATGTTGCTCACAAAACCATAAGTTTGCACCAAAAAGCATAAGACAACGTGCAAAACTGCAGAAGTCGTTAGATTAATCACCACAAGAACTAAATACATGCACACATACTCACACAAAAACAAGAAATCAGCCTTATTTCACCCATAATCAAAAAACAAACTTTTTTCAACACTGAACTGCACTGTTTAATGTAATTTTGAAATGCAAAGCATGTTTAAATGTAAATTGTACCGAGAATCACCTAAACTTGTACAAAGACGGCACACGTCCAACCTGGCAGTCACACATTTACACCCTTCACAAAAATGTTACCAGAATGCACAAAAACACCACATGATAGTAAAAGCACAAGACAAGTGTGTTTTAACAACATTCATTCATTGAGCACAGTGATTCAATCATGAATGGAAACCCCAACCACAATGTGCAAAAGAGAACGTTTTAGCCAAACAGAACATGTAAAACACACAAGTTACAAGCCAAAAACTCATGTGTATCTCAACAATCAAGGACAAATACCAGATCCAAAAAAATATGACATGTAAATGCTTTAGTTTGAGGTCGCGCATATTCTAAAAACAAGTCGTATATGATTATGATCGGTTGTGACAAACATCCGGTGCTAACTTTCGCTCTCTACCTCTTCGAAAATGCATCACGAAACGCCCTTATTTTTATTTATATGGCTTCACACTTGGTACAACGTGAGAAAATACTGTGTAGATACTAGAACAACAAAAATATGACATGTAAATGCTTTAGTTTGAGGTCGCGCGTGTTCTAAAAACAAGTCCGACATGATTGGATGTGACAGAAATCCGGCTCCTTTCGCTTTCGATCGCGAGCTCTTTGAAAATGCATCACAACTCCCTTAGTTTAATTTCTATGGCTTAAAACTTCGCACAACGTGAGAAAATACCTTGAAGATACCGAGAACAACAACAATAGTACATGTAACTGCTTTAATTTGAGGTCGCGTGTGGTCAAGCGTGGTCGCACAGTACTCTGTCAGATCGCGCTGACGGTGTGCACATGCGCGTTGCCTTGTACTTCCGCCGGATCAGTTACCGCGAGATTTTGTAGCTGTTACTTTGTTCTCGGGCGAACCTTTGCAATCTTTTTTTATTTGACCAAATTGTTTTGTAAAAACCGTAAGATCTTCGGCATACGCCGTAAGACTTAAAAAACATCAAAATTCCGTAAGAATTACGCGAAAAACGTAAGACTTGACAGGTATGTATTACCCAGTGAGATATGGGCGTGTTATAAATTCTCGTATTATTATTAGTATAAGACTCGCTAAACCATCACAGATACTGTCAGGCTTTTACACACAGTACAAACACCCTTTCATTTACACACTCACCGCTTTTGAACAATCCTAGGTGCCCTACGTAAAAAGTGAGCAATTTTCAAATAATTAATTTTGTGGATTGTCTGATAACAAAATCGGACGGTGCGTTTTGGCGCTAGACCAAACTTTTAAAATCTAAATAATAAATTGACAGCTTGTTACACAAACATTTTTAAATCAGGCCCCCCCCCAAAAAAATAGTCTGTTTACGGTATCCCGACCGACCCTATTTTTTCGCGCGTCCCTAGACTTTTTTTTTGACATTTGGGGGGGGGGGGGGGGGAAAGAAAAAGAAAAAAGTCTTTGTTTTTTGGCAAAATAACTTAAAAATATGTTTTTTTGGAGGGGAAAAACAACCATCTCGACCTACCGACCCTATTTTTGTTGCCTATGTTACCGTAAACAGACTTTTTTTTTTTAGCCTCATAAAAGAATTCTTTTTTCATACAAAAATATTACTCGGTAGCATGCATGGGTTTTGAAAGCAAGAAAAAGACAAAAATTGCGTACAGGTATTTTGTTGAGACAAAAAGGCTAATTTTTTTACCCTCACATCCCATTAGCCCAGTGAAAGAAATTAACCCTGTGGTTGCCTATTGTTAACATTTCAATACATTGGAGTATAGACCCTGGAAATAGAAGAAAAAAGCACCGTAGACTAGAGGCACATGCACACCTGATCAATCTGGCTTTCATGATAATAAGTAAACATACCCATAGCAAAATAACTTAAACAAATATGTGCATATAGATCAAAGGATAAATAGACTGGCTTATAGGGGAAAATATTCCAGCAGTTCAATTACTTGATATGTCACTCAGAATATACATCGACATGTACTTGGCGATATGTGAAACCTGACATCTGGGAAGGCTGGCTCCCATTCCTCAATTAATTTTTTCAAGTTTTTGTAATTAACTACAAGTACACAGCAGTGGCACTGTCAAGAGTAAAAAACAAAACGCAACAAGAGTATACTATTAGTTTTTGACAGCAGCACTTTAAGTCACTAATACAACGATTACGTACATGTAAGGATGCAGAAATGCGATTTGATTGAACTTGACTTTTTGACAAATTGCGAAGAACTGTGTATTGGGATCTGAAGGTAAATCATGGTAATGAATAGCTTCTCTATTGCCCAAGTCCTGTTGCTCCAAGCACTTTACATTGACCTATGTTGACCAAGGTTTTTTTAGCCGAGACTAGCTGTGCTGCATCAGGTCACTCAGAATTGTAGTAACTGTGTAGAACTGTGTATCAACACGCTGGAATGCAGGCGTTAAATCAATCAATCATATTGATCAAGCTTCATATTGATAAATCGACGTTACAGGAAGCGACTGAAGTGACTGTGTGTACGGATATATCCGCACCAGGTCAGATAGAGCCATGTGAGTATAGGGTACGGATATATCCGTACCTGGGAGACAATGAGTTCCATTGAGCTGACATTTGATGTGTAGCTTGAAAGTAGGGGTACACGCAGTTGCAACAAAACCCTGATGGTGTTACCAAAAAAGTGATTACACTGTATGACCAGGTTGAGGCTCAACTCATTTGACACTGAGAATATCAGTACAATGTTAGGACTGGAAATACTGTATACATATATATGTTTTCAGATCCAGAGCACTTTTCTTATGGAATTACAGAGTTATAATCAAACACAATCAGGGATGTCGTTAGGCGTCGGACATCAGACATATAACGATGAAAATCCCCAAATGTCCGATTCACATTGCCGCATGTCGGTCAGATGTCCTATCGTTTTAGCCTGAGCGTGGTCATTGTCCGATATGTACTCCATTCCTTCGGACAGCGCGATATTCGTTAATTTTCATTTCAAGATACAAATCTTCTAAAAGACCGAACGCTCTCCTGTTCAGCTGACACTGAAGTTGCCAGTGCCGCATGCGGATCTTTTCTTTTGTCCGGAATTCCCGAACCATTTGCGGTATGCCCCGTTTGGGTATAACCGTCTCGGTGCAGCGCACTGATCTAGTGGATTATTTTTTAGATCAGTGCATGCTACAGGAGTACGGGAGACAACTCCGACTGACTAAATTTGTCGTCTGCTTTTGTTTTCGATACGAAACTAAAGCCTGCAAAAGATCAGCATTAGATATAAACCGATCATTTTGTTTTTCAACTTTTATCCAAATCATGCAGTTTGTAATCAAAGTAAGAGCTCTGAAGTTGTTCATGTTGGTTTCTTTTTTGTGGTTTCTTTGAAACTAAACAAATACAACATTATACGCACACTGTGTTGATGTATTTACTATATTATGTGTGTGTTCTACAGCGCGCGCGCGTGGGTGTGTGTGTGTGCGAGTGTGTGTGGGTGCATGACTTTGGAACAATTCCATGGAATGTGTTATAAGCTGTTTGGCGCAAATTCATAATGTCCTATTACACTTTCTGAAAGCGGTCAAATGTCCTATTGATGCTGAAGAACTCAGGACATTTGTCATATTGGTATGAATTTGTAGCAACATCCCTGCACAATGAAACAGTAAATTTTATAAACAATTGAAACTAATAATTCACGGTTGGTGTTTGTAGTTGAAAGCTACACACAGTAACTAATGCACTTTTATCCTTTACACAATGCTATATCTACAAGTACAAGTAACACTTAACAGTCATAAGGTCTGTATAAAGGCGATGACATAAAGAAACAGACTGTAGTGTAAACCACAACAGTTAAGAATCTCAGCTAAGTTTGATTAATTAGTTTCTTTGAAAAAGAAGGAAACACTCAGGTTTTCGCTGACATCCTTAACATTGAAAGACTTTAAGTAACACCAACATATTTTGCAGGAAGACGGCGGAGCAACAGGTTATAAATAGATTTGAACATTTTCGGAAAACAGACATGAAATGCACTTGGAACACTGGAAGTTCACATACACAAATAAAACTTAAAGGGAACGTTTGACGGTTCAAATACATGGAATGATGGTTATTATGATTATTTGTGATGATAATATATATTCTTACAAGATAAGTACAAGGCAAGCTTGGTGGTGGGTCTGTGATGGTTACATCAATATAAGCTTTGATCTAATGATTACACACACACTGACTAAAGTTTCACTCTATAGCTGTTGCAATACTGTGCTGAATTCACCTCAGACTGTGGGACTAGGCTTGAGTTACTGAATTTTTGCCTGGCTATTAAACCCTTCCCTTTAGAATAGTGTGATTTCTGAAAATTCAACTGACCAGAAGTGAGCAAAAAACACACATAAAAACAAAGCAAAAAAGCCTTGTTACCAATAATTATAATGTAAAATGAATAATGCCAATGATTGCACATGGATGAGATTATTAAAGAAGCAAAAGTTTTGCTTTCCTTCACTGGGGACAACAAAAAGATTGAAGCACAAATAACAAAAAGACAAGCTAATAATCCAGCATAAGCATGATTATCCTACTAAAGCGAGAGAGACCACTCATGAGATAATAATATCGTTCCAACCACACATCATGACATGTGTATATAATGTAAATGAGGCCGTGTCGAATTAGTCTGGCAGGGACCTGCTTTTTCACTGCTTATGATGCCAAAGTCACAGAGATCACAAACGTCATGGAGACACTTTTGCGCCTGCTGTTTCCCCTGGAAGAGTTTTTTAGAACTAACATATGTCACGCTACACTTTCTAAAGTGACGTTTCTTTCCTTTAAAGATTGCACAAGGCTTTGGAAGAGATCGAGGTTCTAAAAGAATCATCTGCAATTTGTGTGCCTCGACTGCGGGACATTTTAAGTCAAATGCACGTAAGTACAGTATTTAGGATAAACAGAATACTACATGGCTTGCTGTGTTTTTATCAACAGCTATTGTGTTTTCATCATGGTAATAGGGACTGTTTTTTTTTTAACGAGATAAGCATGATGCGACTCGTCTATGACTCCTTGGCATTAAAAGCAAGCGATCCCTGCACTGATAAGTAAAATCAAACTAAATTTTAGGTAACATTGCATTTTCCGGGTCTGAGGGTGATTTGTCTTCGTCTTGAGGTTTGTGCCTTATCAGGCTGTTCATTTTCTCTTTTAGTGGTTTCCAATATCTATATATTGTTAAGATGAACATAAGACCAAGAATGACTGGAATGAGAAAAAGGAGGTAGAGGAGAGAAGGATTTGATTTCTCATTCGTTTTGTCTTCTGTGGTCATCGAAGGGGTTGCTTCAGTAGAGGAGGTAGAGTCGGCGCTTGTTTTGTGGCAGTTGTAGTCGATGTGGATTGTTTGGGAATCGCACATCCCTCCACTGGAGTAGTTGATGTTTCTCGTAGTGTTCACAGGGCACTCTGCAGGGACACAGGGGCAGATGTCGTCTTCACCAAATCCATGCTTGCACTTGTCCGGCGGTGTGGGCCAGCCTTCAGGGTGGTAGCCACCTGTGCAGATGCATTGGTCATCAGCCGCTGGGCCCCCTCGACACAGAGGTTGTTGCCCTTCCTTGGTGCAGTTGGTCTTGGTCTTTGTGCAGTAGTTGTGGCGAACTTCAGAGGCCATCCTGTCATTTGGTTCGTAGCGGCCAGCTTCACATGTACGGATTCTTTCTCTGATTCCACTTCCTGTTGACGGTACGTCTAAGTAACGGCCTTTGGGGATCAGCATGTCTTCTGAGCACTCTGTGTAGATGTGTTGGAACCAAAGTTTGTCATAGTGATTGATACAGATCAGACTCCGGTTGTCACAACAGTGTTGGTTTATGTTCTTGTCAATGCCTATCACAGGGCAGTCATTATACTTTGGTAAGTCTTCTTGGCACTTTGGTGTGTCAGCAGTGGTGACCACACCGCTGAACAGTACTGGATAAGCGATGGCAAGAAAAGCAACGAACTTGCACATCATTGGTGTTGTTTGGGTAGTACAATTTTACTGGCAGCTAGCACCTGAGTCTTGAATTTCTCCCTTCAGTTGAGTTACAGTCACTTTGAACTTGAGATACCTGAAATAGGACATAAAAGTGCATGTGATTGAGAGACCTAAACAGATTTGTGTTTGAAGGCTTACAGATTTATTTTTTTCTTGAAGCAATGTTAGTGATGATTTTGATATTTCACATATATTTAAACCATTGTTTCAATCTATGCGTACATTGTTTAATGCTTGAAATGTATTTTAATTGACATTTTCTGCAAATAATTCGCTCAGGATAAAAAAAACAAGAAAGGTAAGTTGTTTGAACGTTTGTTATTGACAACACAATATGTTACATTCACAAACTTTTTGACCGTTGTGGTCGTTTAAGTTTACAGACAAACAAACACAAATAAAACGGAAAAAGACTTATCTGGTAAAAATTTCTGCTGCTTGCGGAGAAGACACAAGCGAGGTCTGCTGGGTAAAACATTCTGTGAATGTAACGTATTGTTGTCAATAACAAACGTTCCTACAACTTACCTTTTCTTGTTTTTATATTTAGTCAAGTTTTGACTAAATATTTTAACATCGAGGGGGAATCGAAACGAGGGTCGTGGTGTATGTGCGTGTGTGCGTGTGTGTGTAGAGCGATTCAGACTAAACTACTGGACCGATCTTTATGAAATTTGACATGATAGTTCCTGGGTATGAAATCCCCGAACGTTTTTTTCATTTTTTGAGTCACTTGAGAAAAAGTGACTATGAAATCGGTCAGTGTTAGTCTGTCCGGCCGGCCGTCCGGCCGGCCGTCCGTAGACACCACCTTAACGTTGGACTTTTCTCGGAAACTATCAAAGCGATCGGGCTCATATTTTGTTTAGTCGTGACCTCCAATGACCTCTACACTTTAACGATGGTTTCGTAGACCTTTGACCTTTTTCAAGGTCACAGGTCAGCGTCAAAGGAAAAATTAGACATTTTATATCTTTGACAAAGTTCATCGGATGTGATTGAAACTTTGTAGGATTATTCTTTACATCAAAGTATTTACATCTGTAGCCTTTTACGAACGTTATCAGAAAAACAAGGGAGATAACTAGCCTTTTCTGTTCGGCAACACACAACTTAACGTTGGGCTTTTCTCGGAAACTATAAAAGTGACCGGACTCAAATTTTATGTGAACGTGACTCATTGTGTTGTGAATAGCAATTTCTTCCTGTCCATCTGATGCCTCATATAATATTCAGAACTGCGAAAGTGACTCGATCGAGCGTTTGCTCTTCTTGTTTTATAAATGTCTTTGATGACGTCATATCCGGCTTTTCGTGAAAGTTGAGGCGGCACTGTCACGCCCTCATTTTTCAACCAAATTGGTTGAAATTTTGGTCAAGTAATCTTCGACGAAGCCCGGACTTCGGTATTGCATTTCAGCTTGGTGGCTTAAAAATTAATTAATGACTTTGGTCATTAAAAATTTGAAAATTGTAAAAAAAAAAAAAAAAATTTATAAAACGATCCAAATTTACGTTTATCTTATTCTCCATCATTTGCTGATTCCAAAAACATATAAATATGTTATATTCGGATTAAAAACAAGCTCTGAAAATTAAATATATAAAAATTATTATCAAAATTAAATTGTCCAAATCAATTTAAAAACACTTTCATCTTATTCCTTGTCGGTTCCTGATTCCAAAAACATATAGATATGATATGTTTGAATTAAAAACACGCTCAGAAAGTTAAAACAAAGAGAGGTACAGAAAAGCGTGCTATCCTTCTTAGCGCAACTGCTACCCCGCTCTTCTTGTCAATTTCACTGCCTTTGCCATGAGCGGTGGACTGACGATGCTACGAGTATACGGTCTTGCTGAAAAATGGCATTGCGTTCAGTTTCATTCTGTGAGTTCGACAGCTACTTGACTAAATATTGTATTTTCGCCTTACGCGACTTGTTTTATTCTGAATTTTGGAACGAACTTGGCTGCATCTCTTCGTTTTTGGATTTAATTCTGCCAGGGTTTTTGATGGCCAATGAAAGCGTTGTACCTCTGAAAGCAATAAGGCAAATCAATGCTCAGGCCTGGGAATGACTACACCTTTCGTCGTAAATACGACGAAGTCCTTTTCTAATTGTGTAAGAAAAGAGCCTCCGTGTGCCCATAAAAATGCTTAAAACGCAAAATGTTCCCGTCAGTACGCCCACACCACTTTTACTCATTCCCATGCAGGCATGAGTGCTGATTTAAGTTGAACCAAGCAATGAGGCGTCACAGTAAAACAAATTAGTTCCATCATGGCATTTTGTGTAATTTCCGCTAAATATGATGTCCCTTTTGTGTTTTTTTAACATGCATATCATAGCCTGCTGTTTACTGCCAACATGATTGCTTATTTGCATTATTTGTGGTCATGTGTGTTTTGCCATTAACTGAGCTATATATTGATAGTCTTCTACCAAAATCTTTTCAAGAATGTGTTCTCTCTCACTCTCTCTCTCTCATATCCGATTATGACAGTACCCTCAAATGAAAAGTTCAATGATAGGACGAATATGACGTATGGGCGGTATGCAATAGAAAACAATACCTATTTGACCACATTTTACAATATTAACGTTAAAAACCAGTTAAAACGTATTGTTTCCTCTTATCTACGTTATAACCAATCTAACCGATTATAACATAGACGGGGTGTTGCAGGTAGCTTTGTTTCCTCCTTGGGGATGAAGCTACCAGGGGAAGGGATTGTGTTGGAGGTGCGGGTAGAGGTGTAGCCCTCCCGGTGCTCCCCCTTGGACCTCCCTAGTCTAGGACCCTGGGTCTTCGCGAGGTGGCCATTGTGGCGTAATCCCTCCGGACTAGCATAACGTTTCCCTATCCCAAGACCGACCGTGCGTGGTCTATGACCACATCCTCTACGAGGTGACCCTATCAACTAGGCAGCGAAAGCCCCTAGGCGAAACACGGCGGATCTAGAGGAGAGAACCTCGATAAAAAATTTGAGCTGCCATGAAGACGGAGCATGTTGGCTGAGGACAGCGGGCAGACCTTCTGTGCCGACACCCATCTACAGGAGAAAACCAGGCATGCACGCATCAAACCCAACATGGCCATACAAACGGAATAACATAGACCGGTTATAACGTATAAAAAAACGTTTCCCCTGAGGTACGTTATAACCGATTCCGACTGTGCGGGAATTGACAAAAGTTCACAACATTGAAAAACAAACAAACAAAAGCGAAACAAATTATGATGTCTGAATTATATGTTCTAACCTGTTCTTTTTCTGGCGTGGGAACAACAAATATATACATTATAATTGATCTACGTTATTACCAGTTACGTTATATCTGATTCATTTTTAGTGATAAATAAGAACAGCGCTGGCCGGGAGAAAATCAAATGTATTTTATAACCGATCTACGTTATAACCGGTTACATTAAATTACATATTCTTACCCAATACTTATTTGTATACCAATACCAATTCACATATATAGCAAATAGACTACAATTATGTTTGCATCTGTCGAAATCGCTGCCTGTCTTTACGGTTAAAGGGAGGTAACATGAGCAAGACAGTTGCTCTGAGCCGTCGTAGTGCGGCTATAGTTATCTCCCATACAGTAATGCACTGCGGCTGTTAACCGGTTTTCTGTAGTCATTCTCGACTTCAACAGCAACATGTGTGCACGTCACATTTTTTGCTACTCCTTCCACAGACTTTGGGAGCAACCTTACTCGTGGATTTTTCGCCTGTCATCCTCTCACTATTCAACTGGGTGAGAGAATTCCAATTCTTGTTGTATAATATGTAAAGCTCTTCTTTATTTCAAACGCACAATCATCGCTCCACGGCTATCGCCAGTTGAAGGGAAGTAACTCCTTTTTGACCTGAGTTCAGGATGGGTCCGATTAAGATGGTCTCAATCCGAAAAATAAATTCTTTACGTAGGGCACCTAGGATGTTCCCGTTCGGTGAGTGTTCAAATGGAAGGGTGTTTGTACTGTGTGTAAAAGCCTGACAGTATCTCTGATGGTTTACGGGAGGCTTACTGTGCCTTTAAGAGGGTTGTAACATTTACTCACCCAAAAGTGTAATGCAGAATGTCCAAAGCTGTGTAAGTGTTTGATGTCAGATCTGAAAGGTTAAAACACAAATGATAACATTATAGAATGAGACGCCAAGCGCTGCACCAGCTTCTATGGTCAGACTTCGACTTTTAAAGTTTGCGCAATATGATGTTTTTCATTCTCACTTCTGAGGCTGACCAATAACCAGGGTTCGTACAGGTCATGGAAAACCTGGAAAGTCATGGAATTTGATTTTTAATTTTCCAGGCCTGGAAAGTCATGGAATTTAACAAAAATAAGAAAGAAACAAAAAATTAACCTTTAGCACGCCAGCGGCTATTTTCGTCGCCCAGCCATTCCCCCCCCCCCCCCCCCCCCCCAAAAGTGTAATGCAGAATGTCCAAAGCTGTGTAAGTGTTTGATGTCAGATCTGAAAGGTTAAAACACAAATGATAACATTATAGAATGAGACGCCAAGCGCTGCACCAGCTTCTATGGTCAGACTTCGACTTTTAAAGTTTGCGCAATATGATGTTTTTCATTCTCACTTCTGAGGCTGACCAATAACCAGGGTTCGTACAGGTCATGGAAAACCTGGAAAGTCATGGAATTTGATTTTTAATTTTCCAGGCCTGGAAAGTCATGGAATTTAACAAAAATAAGAAAGAAACAAAAAATTAACCTTTAGCACGCCAGCGGCTATTTTCGTCGCCCAGCCATTCCCCCCCCCCCCCCCCCCCCCCCCCCCCCCCCTTTGCCAGCCAGCAACGATTTGCGTCGCCAGCACAAGGCTTGTTCGTATGACCAACTTCTCGTTCGTATTTGCATACAAGAATAACGGTATTTTTAACGGCACTTGAGCCAAAGCGAGGCTCACTTCCTTCCGTTATCTCGTCGTGTCGTCTGCGCTGCATTTGAGTCGGTTTCGTCGAAGTTTTCTGCTTTTGTTTTTGCATCGATAAAGTACTTTAGCGCTTTGACAAGCAAGATGGAGGATGATGAGTTTGAAACTTTCTTTCGAGATGTTTCTTGACAACAAAAAGTATGCGGAATTGGAACGAATTACCAAGGAAGATCTTCGCAATGAACTGTGTATCGCGGTGAAAAAAATGACTGTTCGTCAAGTCACAGTGACGGTTACAAAACGGAATTTACGAAAGTGCAGATGGATACAAACAGTGGCTGGTCCAGTTTAGTGAAATGACAGGACCAGCAAACATTACCGATAATCTGACTGCGTAGCAAATGCTTGACTTGCTTGTTGAAGAGACACTGCGTAGAAACTGACTCAAATTCAGTGCAAAGCAAGCCAGTGTCAAGACTGGCAGTGACAAGACGTAAAAAGTTTGCGTGTTCGGAAATGGCGACCTGTGGATCTAGTCATGGAAAATGTTATTGAGGCTCATGGAAAGTCATGGAAAAGTCATGGAATTTTGTTTCTGAAAACCAGTGGGGACCCTGAATAACACGTTTATCATTTAGGAAGTTCTTTTTTCGTACGCAGGGATTTACCGTCCGAATGCCCTATTCCCCTCATCCCCTATTCCCTACCCCCAACCCCATTCAACGGTGCCCGGAGTAGATGTGAATGAATGCAAATGCGTTAGTACGCTATCATACAGGAACAAACACAACTCCAAATATAGGTTCCCTCCACTGTATTATACAGGTATAACAGCATACACACAAATACACACAATCATGAACATAAAGTTTAGGTATTCAAAAATCAGGTACTCACAGGTTTGGATGCAAAAACAAAGCGAGATTACAATCCCGTGCACAATTTCACTAACAAAACCCTCTACCCTTCACTAATGTAGAGAAATACACAAACAGTCCGTGAACTCACAGGCACACGATATCTACTTTACTGGTATCGACTCACGGCTCGTGTGTAGTCAGAAAAAAACAGTTCAGTTCACATTCCGGCAGACTCAAATCACCGTCTGCTCTGCCTACTAAACACTCATATCTTATGTACTTAAATATCTTATAGACATATTTTAACTCTGTTTATACACAGAATTACACAGCGTCTATGGCCGTTCACTAGGAAATGTATCTGAATACTAATTCCTTCCACTGGCGACCTCGGTCTACTCAGATCCTTTCGTCCTGTGACCTCTATGGTCCAACTATACAGACAACCATAACCTTGCAATAACTTTGCGAAATCCCGTCGCATTTCAGCTATGCTGGTCTAGAGTTATGATACTTCGGCGGCTTCTCAGATCCTTCATACTTGTCATCTGGCCGCTATCTCCCTCTCAGACCGGTTATACGACGCACTGCACAACATAAATAGCGGACATCTTTTCTTAGATATCTGTCTGCTATGTTTACAGTTTACAGTGATAGTCGATTCAACTTATGCGATAAACACTCTAGCGATATTCGAATGTTTATTCCATTTACCTGTTAAGTGCTTTCTTGTCGCATCTATCCGGGCTTCCTCCCTCCCGGCCGATTACTTGGACAACCCCTCAATGTCCAGGGACAGTGGTAAAGTGTAACAATACCCTCGTTGCGATTTACAACATCAACTATTCCCGGTCAGTGAGCTGAACTCACAGTGCGTGCCACACACTTTGCTATGTCACGTTATATCTCTGGTTAGCGCTCTAAAAGCGTGGAGGATATCACTGTCAAACTTTGCCTGTTACAGTGTTATTCGTGATTTCCTTCACAGTATAGACGTTCTCCCAAAATAACTGTCAGGATTTTTAAGTGGTGTGGTAGAGTGAGAACACCTTTTACAAGGACAAGCTTCCATTTGGCTTTATCCTGCTATCAGGATGGACAGCTTATTCTGATTTGTGTGTTATGCAGCTTACGCGCAATATGATACCCTTTTCTTTCAAAAATGTGCACATCGGAGCCGGTCCCTTTATTACTGATTGCTTGCTGATCACCGGAGAGTTTGCTAAGCACATGTGTTTTCCTAAATGGAGTAGCTCAGGAACCGACTAGTAGGTTATGGAGCCCCATAACACAGTTCACCAGTTACAGCTCTCAAAATAGCTGACAGCCCTTTGTTTTGCTCACACTGATATGACTTGTGCATGGCACAGTGGTAAAGTGCTCTGAACAAAACATCGTGTGATTGAAAATTCAAGCCCTGCCATGGCGAATTTTTTGGCTTTTTAAATCTTTCAATCTTCTTTTAGTTTATTTACTCCATTCTTTTTTTTTTCAAAGAGAGTCACTGCATGAGTCAGCCATCACTGAATTTGTCCGCAAACCAAGCAGTGTGAAGCACTAGTCCCAGGCTAGAAGCAACATTTATCAACAAAATGCAATACAAAAATCATTAACATGGGAACAAAACATAACAAACTTTTTCCCTAGTTATGACAAAACATAAGTCTGTACGCATTGAGTTACTTTGACACTTGCGAACCTGTCATGACCGGATGTAACTGCGTTCGGGTATTTGTGTGAAGATGTTTAAGAGTAAGTAATTAAATTTTAAAAAATCACCCTTTTGTTCGGTCGAGGCACAGAATGCATGACACCACGTACCTCCACGTCTGAGATTTACGATGCAATCACCAACAGACCTGTTTACCCTTACGATTTTGGCGTAATTTATTACGATTTTCGGCAAAAAATACGCCATTCCGCTATCCGTGTCAAGACTACGATTTTCATAAATAAAAAAAAATGTAAAAAAAAAATCAATTATAATCAATTCACATGTTTGGCATTGTTTTTTTCAATGCCAAAATGGGGTGAAACAGCACAGCACTGACCATGTCTGTCTGATGAGACGCTGGAGAGCCTTATTCTAGTGGTGAAGTCTTGCCCTCACTCATTCGGCAAGCGCAAGTACAGTAGAGAAGCGCTTGACACACTGAAAAAGGCCAGCTACTACGAGCAAAAGAATCAGTGATGCATGTGCTTTTGATGTGATCTTCTTTGAAATTATGACTACAAAAACTGACTGATGTGTTTTGTTTGTGAATGATGGATATATGTGCATGATTGCGTTTCGCAGACACAGTTGTCATGTGCGTTGTAATTGGCGACGAATGCTGGATGATTACTATTTTTGTGCCAGGATTACTATTTTTGGGGCTGAGCATTACTCCAAAACACTTATGGGGGTAAACAGGTCTGCACCAACTAATAAAACTATAAATTTAGCAACCTTAGCTGTGTTAGTGTCGCAGTGATGTGTACAAATAACATGTCGATCCATACAAGAAACTTAATCATGCGCGCAGGAGCGGTTTTCTGTGTCTAATACTTTCATGACCGGACTGAACAGCATTTCTCCATAACACAGCATTTAAAACAAAAACGGATATTGTCTGCATAAACATGTGCATCACTTCTTTTCACCTGTACAATTTGTTTGCAGTCTTATACTCGCAATATACCGAAAATAAGGGCGTGTCTTTTAGGAATGTCAAAATGGCCGCTTTGAACAAATAGACAAGAACAAACTGTCAGATAGGGTTTGAAAACATGTAACTTTCTTGTTTCAGACACACAACAAATGCAACATATTCTTGATTTGATAAAAAATGATAGTTGTATTTATTTCTTGAATTAGGTCACCCCCGTTTGGACAGTATTCTGAGAATGGCCTACGTATTTCCTTACTTCAGCATTTTCTTTTCCACACAGGTTTGTAAAAGTTTTACCGTTTGAGAAATTGAAACCTAAGCAGCACTTCCTCAGACAATTGTTTATTTAAACCACTTCAAAGTATGATTGTTATCCTCTGAAAATTGACTTTGAAAAGAAATTAATGCACTTACCTGAGTCTGTGAGAGCTGCCAGACACACCCTCTCTTGCTTTCTCTCACAAGGAAATGGTAGCTGTGCTAACCGAAAAAAACCAGGTTTTTATATAGTGGTCTATTTTAAGATCACAGATTCTATTGGTCAAAGATATGATCCTCAATTTTGGTGCCTATATATATTTCCGCTTCCTGCCCGGATCGAAATTTGCTTTCTTAACAATAATATTGGTTTGCTGCGAGGACTTTTGATTATATGGTCCAGTACTGTCTACTGTGGTACCCGCCTTTTGAGATCGTCAAAATAAAAATAAAAAGAGAGGAAGTCTTAAAATGGAGGTAAATTTTCAAAGGGTATGAACAGAAAATGTGAAAAGGCAAGATATTGAAAAGGGGGAAGTCTTGAATTACAGGAATGACAGCAGTGTCAATTGAATGAATAGGTGCATGCAAATTTGTTTTCTTTTGTGTAACTTTAAAGTTCCTGTACCAATAACCACATTGAAATAAGAGCTGCCCTGGTTGAATGAGAATGGAGAATGCCTCACAGAAATATGATACCTTTTTCTTGGCTTGCTGTAACAAGTTTTGGACTTGACCTTGAATCCCGCAGTGGGGCACTGCGGTTATGAAATTAAAGGCCCCTCCTGTTTTTGGAACCGCAGGAGCTTTCTAGTTTGCTGTTAGGTAGATTTTTGGTTCCTCTTTCCTGTCATGCTCTCTTTTTCTTCATGAATTCTTTTCTTTTTTCTGCCTTCTTGCTCATTCACCTGTATTTTTTCCAAAAATCTCTTCTCTTGCCGCTTGTCTCGCGATTCATGTATAGTTTAATCTGTTAGTGTTCTGATGTAAGTCCAGCAGTAGATAGGTTAAGCCTATTTTAACATACTGGAAACTGGTAATCTTCCAGTAGGTATTAATTTAGTTTTACTAAAGCCTGCTGGGACACAAGTAATGGGTTTGTGCATTTGTAAACAGGAATCGCTTGACAAGTGGCCCCCTTCATCCCCCCCTTCCTCGTCCTGATATGGCTCTGCGTAGTCGGCTGGACGTTAAGCAACAAATAAACAAACAAACAAACAAACTTGACCTTGAACTCTTGAATTCTTGATCCCCATGTAATATGCAGTACGTCCTATGTGGTGCCCTCTTTGAAATTCAGGTTGCTTTCTCTGTGCATGAGCATAATATCGTGCCTCGATAAGAAAAAAGATCAATGAATTCTTCAGTTCAACTGCCTTGTATTCTCAGAGTGTGTGTGGTATTTTATAACCTGAAGCTCTTGGTATCAAAACATCCAGCAAACCCTGACGTGCCTCAATGTGGCACAGAAAAGCATACATTTACCCTACTTTGTGGATCATGCATTGCCTATTAGGGTTTAACGCCCTCTTAGACCTGTTGGCCTATGTTGTGACAGGTATTGGTAACACGCTGAAGATATGGTGTGATACTTTGACTCGAACAAGCCCGCTGTGGCCGTCTTCTTCAACACACTAGCATTGGGTTTGTCTCACCAAAGTATCGAAATATGATCATGATAATTAGAGACGAGAGATGATGCATGCATGTCTTTGTGTTTTCCAAGCCCTGAGACTTTCGCTGTGAACTTGGGATCTTTTTCGTGCGCATGTGTGTACACAGGGTTGTTTAGACACCGAAGAGAGTCTGCACAAAGTTGACTCTGAGAAATAAATCTCTCGCCGAACGTGGGGATCGAACCCACGCTGATAGCAACCAACTAGCTACAAAGCCAGCGCGCTACCTACCCCCCGCGGGTTAGGGGGAGTCCCATATTGGTTGGGACGAGAAATGTCGTAAGAGGCGACTAACGGTTCTGTCTCTCCTTTTACCCTTGTTAAGTGTTTCTTGTATAGAATATAGTCAATGTTTGTAAAGATTTTAGTCAAGCAGTATGTAAGAAATGTTAAGTCCTTTGTACTGGAAACTTGCATTCTCCCAGTAAGGTCATATATTGTACTACGTTGCAAGCCCCTGGAGCAATTTTTTGATTAGTGCTTTTGTGAACAAGAAACAATTAACAAGTGGCTATATCCCATCCCCCCTCTTTCCCCTATCCCATCTCCCCCCTTTCCCCGTCGCGATATAACCTTGAATGGTTGAAAACGACGTTAAACACCAAAGAAAGAAAGAAAGCGCGCTACCTGAACTGTGCCACATCCCCGCCCTGGATCATGCATGTGGCTTTGCTTCTTCAAGGGTTTTTAGTTAACCTTTTGACTGAGCACCACTCAGCTATTCTTGTGGAAAGTATGTGACATACAGACCTGGGAACCCATACTATTTTGTCGTATTTTGTACGCATGATTGTCTAGTGTACGATCAGTACGGTGAGTGAAAAACAATATGACGAGAAAAAATTTCTAGACTAGTTTTCTTCACAAACGCATCTTGAAGCGGATCCAGTATTATGACTTATGATTACAGTTTTTGTCAGCAAACATTGAGAGAAGCATGTGCTTTTATGTATTGGTAAACTTAATTAATGCTGCGACGGACGCGTGTGAAGCATGTTTGAATCATGGATGTTCAAATGATGTGTGGAGTACTAGTGTGCATGCTCATTTTTCTGAAAATACACCAAGTTTGTTTGAGAAAACTCCCAAGTGCAAAACAGGGGTTTCCATACTATGAGCAGGTTCAAGAAACTAAATCTTTGGGTATAATTCTGTTGTGGCCGAGTGGTAACGCACTTGCGCTCGGAAGCGAGAGGTTGCGAGTTCGACCCTGGGTCAGGGCTTTAGCAATTTTCTCCCCCCTTTCCTAATCTAGGTGGTGGGTTCAAGTGCTGGTCTTTCGGATGAGACGAAAAACCGAGGTCCCTTCATGTACACTACATTGGGGTGTGCACGTTAAAGATCCCACGATTGACAAAAGGGTCTTTCCTGGCAAAATTGTATAGGCATAGATAAAAAATGTCCACCAAAATACCCGTGTGACTTGGAATAATAGGCCGTGAAAAGTAGGATATGCGCCGAAATGGCTGCGATCTGCTGGTCGATGTGAATGCGTGATGTATTGTGTAAAAAATTCCATCTCACACGGCATAAATAAATCCCTGCGCCTTGAGTCCGAGTTTGGAGATACGCGCGCGATATAAGACTTCATATAACATAACAAATAAAGTGATTTTCATGATAGCACTTTGCTTTTGCTAACATGGGCTACATGTGTCTTAAATTCCAGATCACTGTCAATGAACACTCCCCGGAGGTCTTTCTCTACTTCACTTTCCTTGAGTAAGAGGGTGCTGTTGCTGTCAGACCCTGAGGACATGTCATGTAGTATTGTGCGTCCGATTTACACTTCCCAAGTTTCAGGACACTGCACTTCTCTGGGTAAAACCTCAGGACCCAATTTCTGGACCACTGCTGGAGTTTATCTAGGTCTTCCTGCATCTGTGAAGGAGCTGCCGGGTTATCTGTACGTGCGTAGAGTTTGGTATCATCGGCGAACAGCTTGACTTCGCAGGATGTGTCTTTTGGAAGGTCATTGATGTAGATGATGAAGAGGAGGGGTCCTATCATGCTGCCTTGTGGAATTCCACTCGTCACGGCTGTCTGTCCGGAGCTAATTGCCCCGTTCACAACTACTCTTTGTTGCCTGTCAGTCAAGAAAGCTTGTATCCACTGCAAGACCTTGCCCTGAATACCATGTGCTGCCACCTTGGACAGGAGCTAGCCTGCGATGTGGAACTGTGTCGAAAACCTTCTGGAAGTCCATATAGATGATATCGACGCTTCCACCATCGTCTAGAATCTGGGTCCATGTATCCAGTGTCTCCAGGAGTTGCGTAACTGTTGATCGGCCTTTCATAAATCCATATTGTTCCTTTGTGACCAGTTCCTGCTGTTGTAGGTGCTCCATGACATGTTGTCGCACTAGTTTCTCCAAAATGGGGAGTGGCTTTTTCCCCAGAGTCTTGGCTAATGACAAATCAAACTGTGGCAGGTTTTGCTGAAAGAAGAAGCAGTAAACTGGACTTGCCATTGAAGTCTATGCTGACATGGATATGCAAATGAATTGCAATAAATTGATAGTGTGTTCTTTTGTGTGTTTTTTGCAGCCACAACCGCAGGCAACTCCCTCATCCGATTCCAAGATGCCTTGCATTGTTTCCATCAAAGCTCGCCAGGACCTGACTACCAGCAAAGGTGAGTACAAAAATTGAGTATCTGGTGATGATGGGAGCTGATTATAAAGACCTTGGAAAAAGTGGCAGCAGGAAAAGTACTGAAGAGATATGATACTGAAAATGATGACAAAGATATTCAGAGTGTAATGTTGCCTTGTAGACCTGTATACTATAAGATTTTTTAGAAACATCATCCATTATCACTTTAAAAAAGATGACATTAATATTGAGAGTGTTCTCATGTAACCTCCTGTGTGTTATTATGTACACCATATTGCAAAACATTATCCATTTTCTGTTTCTTTCTTTTGTAAATGTACTTATTCTTGGCTTAGTCTGCTACCATGCCTGATCCAACTGTTGAGCTATTTCATGAGGACATGCATTGGATCTGCTAGTAAAATGTTACTTTTACTTCATGAGGCTTTGAAAATCTGTGAAGATTTTACTCTTATATCAAGGTTGGCAAAGTGTCCAAATTCTGACGTAGGAGCAGTTTTTTGTCTCAAGATACAAGCATACTTCTCTTTTGATACTGGTAATATTTTGCATGACAGTCTCCGGTTTGTATCTTGATTTAAAAAAAAAAAAATGTGATGACAATTGCATTGTGGTCTCTGTATGTGTTGCCAGGCATGTTCCATGCCGCTGTGCCCAGTCGTGCCTCTACTGGAATCTACGAGGCTCTGGAGCTCCAAGGCTTACCATGCAAAAGGTGGGAGTCTTTTCATCAATTCCTCTCTCTCTCTCTCTCTCTCTCTCTCTCTCACTCTCTCTCTATCTCTCTCTCTATCTCTCTCTATCTCTCTCTATCTCTCTATCTCTATATCTCTCTCTATCTCTCTCTCTCTCTCTCTCTCTCTCTCTCTCTCTCTCTCTCTCTCTCCCCCAGCCCCACCCCTCCTGCATCCTCTCTTGATGGTAATGTACATTTATTAGGATGCTAAATTAAAACGCTCATATATCACCATTGGAACGACGAAGACAGGCGGTGTTGGGATGATGTTAAATATGCTCTGAATTATCTGCTCCACTAATGCCCAGGCTAGCAAGAGCATACCAGTGCATTAGTGTAGTTGAAACACGATATCCTTTGTGGCTGCTGTTAATGCCATGTGGTGATGATGCGCTTCAGAGAAGAAGAGAGGAAATGTGCGCAGTAGTCGGACATTGTCATAGACAGCTCCCCAAAATCCACAGGATTGACGAGGGAGACAATCTCTGCTGAGCTGTCATGACAAGGGGAACTATTGCGTAACCCTGTCACAATAATGAAGTAATTCAGCTTATAGCTGATCTGTTTGCAACAGATCCTAATGGTTAAGACTTTATTGTCTACCTAGATGTTTTTTTAGAATAACAAAATGTTTAAAAATAAGGGGGGAGCAGACAAAAGGAATGGAAAGAGGAAGAAAATACATCATGCGCCCTCCTCCATCACACACTCTTGCTTGTCCTTCCTGAAGAAAATCTGCTAGGCTGGTCTGTTGTCGTTATCAAAGCACGGTTGTCTTGCAAACCAGATCTGCTAGTGTCTAGTCTTCAGTTCATTTGCATGTGGTGTTTTTTTTATGTTCCCAGGTGTTTCCAAGGCTGTGTCTAATGTGAATGACAAAATCGCCCCTGCTATCATCAAAGCAGTAAGCTTAATTATGGTTTTTTTGTTGCTTTCTCGGATTGCATTATGCTTGTGTGTTTATAGCTTTACTAAAATTCCCTTTGCTCTTGTGTCACAGTATTATTCAGTTGGATAATGAATCAATTTTGAAGAAGGAAAACCTTGTTTTAGAAGCTTCACAAGTTTTGCTTGAGTTTTGTTTTGTTTTGTTTGCTTGTTTGTTTGTTTGTTTGTTGGGTGAGACTGAGCATTTTTTTCCTTGACTTGAGCCTTTTGTTAAAGTATTGAGATTATAGTGCCCAGAAATATGGGAAAAGTGTCTGTGGCTATTTTTATTTTCACAAGCTCTTGATGAAAAGGGATGGGTGATGTGAATGATGCATTGACTTTGTTGTTTCAGAACGTGGATCTGAAGGACCAAAAGGCTGTGGACAACTTCATGCTGAAGCTGGATGGCACTCGGACCACTCCCAACAAAGGTAGCAGACCTACACACAGATCATCCGAGACATAGTCATCAAATGACACCCAGCAATCACACTTTTTCATGTTACTTGCATATTTGATGCATTCTTGTTGATATTGTATACTCATGTTTTAAAGACTTAAAGCCATATGTACTCGATGACTATACACGCTAATTGCTTTACCCACAGCTGGAGACATGCTAAATTAAGTTCCCTGCAAGATATTGTGGTCTAGGACCCCTTAAATGTTGAGATATTTGAATTTTTATTTTGATCTAGATCGTCCTATTTATAGATTTGCCAACAGAGGTAGCGTTGACGCAAGGGAAATAACTCCGCGTCTTTGTTGACATCCTCACTTTTTCAGAGGCTAGAACAAGCTGAAATGCATGTATATGGTCCGCGCATGGCGACATATCGTCATTACATGGTCTTATGGTGCGTTTGACATCGATTATGGGCAAACTACACTTTGTAAACACGTGAGCGCGTACATATGCCTTTAAACATTTGACAAAACTCAAAATTTGATGGACTGGGTTAACACTATTGTGACTAGCATTGCCACGGCGTTAACGTCCTGCCTGCCCAAGCTTGCCACCAAGAAACTTCCCAAAAAACAGTAACTGTAAAGAAATCTGTCTAGCAAGCTTGAATTAAGTCCAATCACCACCAAATTTTGTGTACTAATTAAAAAATGGATGCCCAGTTCAGTCGTGCTATTTATAAGTTTGTCACGCGATTTGTTTTAGCAAAGGGGGGGTAAAAGGGGGATAATTTGTGTTTTTTAAAGTTTTTTGTGTGTGTTTTCTTTTCCACTGCTTTTCTAAAAGTTATTTTTAACAGAAAGTATTCTAAATAATGTTATAACCAAACAAGGTGTAAAACCTATGAATTAGCTGAAATATTGTTAACATTGTACACAGAAATAAGGAGACGGTACAAAGAAAAGAACAAGCAAATCACGCATTCACTCACAGCATCCTGACCCAAATGAAACAAAACTGTGACACTCACCAAATGATGTCTAGGTAATCCATATTGAATATAAGTCACATTTTCACAACTCAAAGTACCAACTGTACACCTATGAACATTTCCAAAAGGATTAGGAGGCTCCAGCCATCCATTGTTATCAGTGCTGCCACGCCCCCTTGCACATACACGATTCCGAGATACATGTGCGTCTAGCAGTACCACCCCTACCACGTGTAGTTTGCCGACTCCTACTAGCAACAACAGGACTGCATGGGTGTTACTCTTCCGGCAAAAGCCGGATTTCCGGTTTTTGAAAAAATCTTAAGCCGGAAATTCCGGTTTTCCGTTTTGTTTCGCTAAGTTGAAATAACGAGCAGCGGTTCCAATCCGACTTTTGACCCGGTTCGCGTTCTTTCTCGGTTCGCTCCCTTGGATTTGCCGCCATCTTGCTTATTATGATTTGGGTTTTGACGGTGTCCAGAAACTTTCTTTCAAACTTGAGCATTTTGCTCGATCAAAATGCCTTACATCAGTGATGATGTCGATCCTTCTAAACTTGAAAAACTAGAGGAATGTGTTACAAACAAGTGGAGGTGGGAATGGTTGGGAAAGGGGGGAAACGTGCTGCTTTACAGAGTGCAGGAGACATTCGTTCCTTCTTCAAAAAGCCTCGCATGGATACATTATAGGACTCAGATCAGAAGCAGTGTTTGTGTGTGGCTTTGATAATGCCACTGAACTCAAGAAAACGCGGGATGCCTTGTTTCTTGTCAGACATTTTTCGAATGCTCTAGAATTTTTTTTGAATTATTGACGGTGATTTTGCTTGGTTGATTGGGACAGTAAAGTATCCCATTTGTATTATTTTTGTGGACTTTTTTTGTTTCTGCTTCTTTTCTTATTGTATGGTTTCTGACTGTGAGAATGCTGGAAATGGCCACTACCGTAAAATCCCTAGCATAAGCCCACCATTTAGCAAACGCCCACCCCCCACTTTGGGCCAAAAGTTGTGCACAGGGGTAACTACCTAGCAAACGCCCACCCTGCTTTTTAAGAGACTATAGGCTCACTTTCACTAGGATTTGTGCAGACTGTTCTAAAAGTCATCTTTTTCCCCTTCTTTACCTTTTCGTGTTTCTTTCCTTTTTTACATTTTGTCAAGTTTTGACTAAATGTTTTAACGTAGAGGGGGAATCGAGACGAGGGTCGTGGTGTATGTGCGTGCGTGCGTGTGTGTGTGTGTGTGTGTGTGTGTGTGTGTGTGTGTAGAGCGATTCAGACTAAACTACTGGACCGATCTTTATGAAATTTGACATGAGAGTTCCTGGGTATGAAATCCCCAGACGTTTTTTTCTTTTTTTTGATAAATGTCTTTGATGACGTCATATCCGGCTTTTTGTAAAAGTTGAGGCGGCACTGTCACGCCCTCATTTTTCAACCAAATTGGTTGAAATTTTGGTCAAGTAATCTTCGACAAAGCCCGGACTTCGGTATTGCATTTCAGCTTGCTGGCTTAAAAATTAATTAATGACTTTGGTCATTAAAAATCTGAAAATTGTAAAAAAAAAATAAAAATTTATAAAACGATCCAAATTTACGTTCATCTTATTCTCCATCATTTTCTGATTCCAAAAACATATAAATATGTTATATTTGGATTAAAAACAAGCTCTGAAAATTAAATATATAAAAATTATTATCAAAATTGAATTGTCGAAATCAATTTAAAAACACTTTCATCTTATTCCTTGTCGGTTCCTGATTCCAAAAACATATAGATATGATATGTTTGGATTAAAAACACGCTCAGAAAGTTAAAACAAAGAGAGGTACAGAAAAGTGTGCTATCCTTCTTAGCGCAACTACTACCCCGCTCTTCTTGTCAATTTCACTGCCTTTGCCATGAGCGGTGGACTGACGATGCTACGAGTATACGGTCTTGCTGAAAAATGGCATTGCGTTCAGTTTCATTCTGTGAGTTCGACAGCTACTTGACTAAATGTTGTATTTTCGCCTTACGCGACTTGTTTCTTATTCTTTGTCCCCTCTCCTCACTCCCACCCATTCCCGACAAAGTGAATTAAAATTACGTCATGCTTTTCCACTGACGTCTTTTGTCTGTCAGTGACGTACCGGTACTTTGACGAGCTTCCTGGTGGCCTGAAGTTGGTTCTTGAATCTCTCTGTGCTATTTTTGCAAAATGCCGAAGCGACAGTCTCACTGTACTGTGTCTTTCAAATTGCAAGCCCTCCAGTATCTGGATAACGAAGCAGGTCCCCCCCCCCCCCCCCTTATCTCTCTCTCTCTCTCTCTCTCTCTCTCTCTCTCTCTCTCTCTCTCTCTCTCTCTCCCTCTCCCTCTCCCTCTCTCTCTCTCTCTCTCTCTCGAGTCTCTTCCGGTGGTCGCCGTGGCATGACACGAAAATACTGCTGTGAAGAAAAATCTTAAACTTTCAGCAACAACAGCCACGAATATGTCAGTTTTAGGTCTACCTAAAACTGTGGAGTCCATTCTGACCACCATTATCGGGGACCACGCGCTTATCTCCTGGAAGGTGACAGGCGAAGGCGACAAACCTGTCGTCGTGCTTCGCTTCAACTCAGGGCAACAAGATGGCGAGGCGTCGACACTACCAGTGGGCGGGTGGCGACGCAAACCCCCGTCACAGATACGCCGTGACCAGAAAAGGGCAGAAGACAGATGTGCTACTTCTAGGGCTGGTCAAACAAGAACGGACAACAATATGAAAGAGATAGCCACAGAAACAAACACAAGACAAGAACAAGACAATAAGGCAAGTGATAACAGTGGGCATACTTCGCCATGCGGTCTATTTTTAGCTACCCCTGAGTTTACGCCTCCGTCACAACATGACAGTACACATTCCAGTGTTGACACGCCACGCTCTGCACGTGCGACAGACCCACCGCTTGCCACTGTGCGCCCGAGAGAGGAACATGTAAACAATACAGGTGTCACCATGTGTTTTGGCGCAAGTGGCTGGAAGACCAAGGATTGTTGGCTTGATAGTGCGGTACGTCAGACAGACGACTACGTCGACAGTGAGGGTCTGGCACACATTGAACAGAAAACGTCTGAAAGAGGAATTGACATCGGACTGCTCTCAGGTGCGGATACAAATAGAAGCGAAAAGCCCAAACATCCCAGTACACATGTCAGCGACAGGCACATGAAAACGGGCATGGTGACAGGACTACAGGACAACGGTGAAGGCTTTCTACAGTCATCAGATAACCAACACTTAATGACTTCACCATTGCAGGAGAACTTTGCTAAAATGACAGAAGAAATTAAAAGATGTAACGAGAAACTTAGGAAGTCAATGGACAGTGACTTTAAGACTTGAAACTGTGAGAAGACGAACACTTCCAATCTCTTGACCAATTATGAACTTCGGCACTGTGACTATTCGTTTTGTCGGTAACATGTTCGCCACCCACGCGATCTGGCATCCATGTCGCGAGAACAACACGCGTTTGTCGTATCGGTTCGATAATGTCAATGCTATGTTTTGTATATGCTTCAGCTTTGATAACGGAAAATGTAGTTTTTGATTTTTTTTTTAACATTGTAAAACCAAATCGCTGGTTACACAATTAAACAATCCAATCCAATCCAATCTCTCTCTCTCTCTCTCTCTCTCTCTCTCTCTCTCTCTCTCTCTCTCTCTCTCTCTCTCTCTCTCTCTCTCATGATTGTCCTCGTTGGCCTTCTTTGCCTCAAAGTCCCTTTTTTTCTTTTTTCCTACACTTCTACTCACACGACCTAACTTACATGCTTTCGGGGTTTGTATTCACTCAATTACACGGTTGAGCACAAAACTTACTTTGTGCAAAGGGGTCTATCCCTAGCAAACGCCCACCCCCCAATTTTGCCCTAAATCTGTGCACAGGGGGGGTGGGCTTATGCTAGGGATTTTACGGTATATGCTTTCATTTTGGCAAATTTGCTTCAGCTTCAGGGGGGCAACGCCCCCCCTGAACCCCCCAACGGGGCGCTGCCCCTGTGCCCCACCGGGGCCTCAGCGGCCCCTGGACCCCTGCCTTTCAGGTTTTTTGATTTTTCCCAGTAACACCCATGGGACTGTTTCTTCCTCACTATCACTGCTATTATCGCTTTCTTGAGGCGAAAACGACACATCGGAATCATGATCTACAGGATCCTCAAGATCCAACATCCGGAGAATCTCCTCCCGTGACAAGGCTCGCCTTCGATTCAGTTTTTTTGTTCGAAAAAACCACGCAAATCTGCACTAATTTGATCAGGGGGGAAAAGGGAACCACGTGTATCAAGGGAAACAACTCAATTTATTGCAATCTTCAAAAACCGGGAAGCAATCACGAGTCGTGTACCTTGTATGACTGTTACTGAAAAATGCACATCCCGTCCATGGGCGTGTCAGCGCTGCTACTGATTTATTCACCTCCCGTCGCGAAAGTGTTAAGTCATTTCATATTTTGAAATAGTCCATAACGGCAATAAGAGCCTCAAACACTGCTCGCCATGTCAAAGGTTAAAACAGACTATATAGTCAACTAATGTAGCATGCCGCTTTGGTCTTGAAAACAGTGTGATATGACTAATGTAGCCTTAAACTGTTTTCAGACACCTTGACACAATTTTCCAATGATGGTTGCCAGTCAGACTTTCCATTCATTGGTGCTTGTCAAAGCCCCTCAGTGAAACTAGTTCCTGAAGGTGGCGCTACTGGTGTCATCTCGGCAAAATCCATTGCTTGCCCGGTTGAAGAGTTCATTGTCTCTATAACACTACATATTTTGTTGTGTTTTGACAGAAACTCTTGGCGCCAACGCCATCCTGGCTGTTTCCATGGCGGCATGCACGGCTGGCGCTTCTGAGAAGGTTAGTAGAGTGAACAAGAAGATGAACAGCATGAGAGAAGAAACGGAACTGAATTTGATTCTGTTTTACACACATGCAAGCACAGACACACATGCAGGCATACAAGACACACACACACGCGTGCACACACACAAACACACGTGCACATACACGCATGCACACACACATACACACACACACACACGCATGCGTGCGCGCATACTCACACAGACACATGTTTGTTTGATAAAGGAAACTAAAAAAATTGACACAGGCAAAGAAAGGATACAGCTCTTAGCACTGTGCAAACTCTTACCGAAACTGCTCTTACTTTGAATCTGTACTGCAATATTTATCTTACATCTTTAACAGCGAGAGTTTTGTATGCATGCAGAGAAGTGTTTATAGTTGAGAACAATGTTATTACGTTGTACATATATTTAAATATAATGCTAATGTTGTAGCGTTTTATTTGTCTTTCTGTTACATGCACCACCACTGCAATTTCTCCATGTGAGATAATAAAGTTAATTTGATTTGGTTTGAAGTAGCTACATTCACAAAAGCATCTCAAGAATGTTCCGCATTGCATTGTTTTCATTTTGAAGACGAGCCACTCTTGTCATTGTGTCGTGTTTTTGCTGTCAAGTGTTACTGTATTACTCTCAGCCTGCTATGTTGGAGATGAGGGAGGCTTTGCACCTAACATCTTGGACAACAAAGAAGGTGAGGTTTTTATCCTCTCAAAGCAAATTTTCAAATTAGCTTCTTGTTCAGATTGCACAGCTTATTGATTTTCATCAGCAAACATGTCTGATGTGTGAGAAAATTGTTTCAGATGAGCTGAATATCGCTGAACCATCTTTTCAAGTAGAAGCTAGTTGCAGAAGTTTAAGATGGAATTATCTGTTCATAGTTGTTAACCACAGCATCTACTGTTCTGCTGTGGTTTTAGTGGTCATTGTTAAACGGTCTTTTTATTGCTTGTAAACAGGCACCCCCTTTTCAAATATCTCTGAAAATCCGGTCTTAAAATGGTAACACTGTGGTTGTGAACAGAAAATCTGAGTAGGCAAGCTTTTGTTTGTTTGTTTGCTTAACGCCCAGCCGACCACAAAGGGCCATATCAGGGCGGTGCTGCTTTGACATATAACGTGCGCCACACACAAGACAGAAGTCGCAGCACAGGCTTCATGTCTCACCCAGTCACATTATTCTGACACCGGACCAACCAGTCCTAGCACTAGCCCCATATGGCCAGACGCCAGGCGGAGCAGCCACTAGATTGCCAATTTTAAAGTCTTAGGTATGACCCGGCCGGGGTTCGAACCCACGACCTCCCGATCACGGGGCGGACGCCTTAGCACTAGGCTAACCGTGCCGGTAGTAGGCAAGCTCTAAAGTCTTTAATTTAGGGGTCTTAAAAGGTGTGTTCCACTGCATCAGAGAGAGAGAGGATGGTGGTCACTAACATGTCTTGTTCCTGCAGTCTTTTCTGACCGCCTGTTGTGTTTAGGTCTGGATTTGCTGGTGTCTGTCATTGAGAAGGCTGGCTACACTGGCAAGATTGAGATCGGCATGGATGTGGCCGCCTCTGAGTTTTGCAAGGAAGGAAAATACGACCTGGACTTCAAGAACAAAGACTCCAAACCTGAAGACTGGGTGAGTTGCTTTGGCCGAGTCCTGTGCTGACAATAGACAATGTTTGGAAACAACTCTTATCGGGTTTGCATGGGTTGTGGAAGAGTGAATACCCTTGCCAAAACCTTGTTATCGGAGGGGCCAATTACACGCATGTGTTTCCGACACACTTTATTCCAAATGCCTTGTGTGATCAATCAATATGAGGCTTATATCGCGCGTATTCCGTTGGTACAGTTCTAAGCCCAGGGATTTTTTATTTTATTTTAATTTTTATTTTATGCAATTTAAATCGCGCCCATATTCAAGGCGCAGGGATTTATTTATGCCGTGTGAGATGGAATTTTTTTTTTTTACACAATACATCACGCATTCACATCGGCCAGCAGATCGCAGCCATTTCGGCGCATATCCTACTTTTCACGGCCTATTATTCCAAGTCACACGGGTATTTTGGTGGACATTTTTATGTATGCCTATATACAATTTTGCCAGGAAAAACCCTTTTGTCAATCGTGGGATCTTTAACGTGCACACCCCAATGTGGTCACATTCCTTATGGCTAAGTGTGATGTGTTCCCATTCCTGATGCTTTGTGCGATATGTTCACATTCCTGGTGCTTTGTGCCTTTGAGCGATGTGTTCACATTCCTGGTGCTTTGTGTGATGTATTCCCATTCCTAATGCTTTGTGCGATGTGTTCACATTCCTGGTGCTTTCCCATTCCTAATGCTTTGTGTGATGTGTTTCCATTCCTGATGCTTTGTGCGATGTGTTCCCATTCCTGGTGCTTCGTGTGATGTTTTCCCATTCCTAATGCCTTGTGTGATGGGTTCACATTCTTAACGCCTTGTGTGATGTGTTGCAGCTTACGTCCAGCCAGCTGGCGGAGCTGTACACATCGTTTGTGAAGGATTACCCCATCGTGTCCATCGAGGATCCCTTTGACCAGGACGACTGGGACGCATACACCGCTCTCACCAAAGACGCCAGCTATCAGATCGTTGTGTCAGTTTTTAATGGATTGTTCTTCACTTTACCATTGAGGCTTTGATCAGAATGAAACAGGCTAGAGAACTCTCCTGGGAATTGCAATTCTCTGAGGAAAGCAACTGTCCTCCCAAGAGAGAAAAAATTGGGACCAAGAATATTTTGGTTCAGCATGGTTGGGGGTTAGTCATAGTTTAACATGTTTGTTCGTGTTTGAATTACATTTTCTGTCCACTGTTACAAATTGGCAGGCAGCCCCTGCACTCCTGCCAGTTTTCAGAGATATTTTGCCTGAGCTTTTCTCTAGCCTGTGTGAAAATGCCAGACCTGTTTACCAGTTATACGATTTGGGCGTATTTTGTACGCCAAATTATTATCGGTACGCAAATACGCGACACGCGCACAAAATACGCATAAGAAAAAGTCTAGAATACGTTTTCCGGTGTTGGTGTGCTAATTACGGGATGGTACAACTGATACCGGTTTCGGTCGAAGGGAGATAACCATGACAGCGAGTCTTCAGCTGTGGAAACCTTGTTCAGTTGTTGGCACGTGCAATCGTCTGGACAATCGTGGCAAAATGAAGCGGTAAAATGTGTCAGTTTCGGATGACTGTACCAAGTCTAAACAGCAGAAGCAGCAGATTTTCTTGGAGAAATATAAGAAAAAGCCAGGAATTGTGGAGTCTACTATGGGAAAAAGTCATGCACACTACAAGTATTGTAAATCAGATTTCTCCGTTGCCCATGCTGGGAAATATGACATCGAACGACACTGCATTTCCAAAACTCACCTGGACAAGGTTGCTGCAAAGAAATCCGCTGAAAGCTGCCAAGGAATTAGGAAGTTCATTCCCGCAAAGCAAATCCTGCCAGAAGAAAAGGCTGTAGTCCGTGCTGAAGCAAGGTTTTCTGAGATGATTGTAAAAATGAACTTGCCACTGTCAACCGCAGATGTTATTTCACGAACTTCATCTTTTCATTATCAATCTGTTTGGAAGACACTGGTTATAATGCTATAAACTGACAGGTAAATAAAATTGTTTTATCCCTGTTGTATTGGAAGGAGTTAAATTCTGAAGGTGTTCACAAGACATGCTATTGCACCCATGCGTACATTTTCCCTAGCCCATATGGCTTTGCTTGCAAAGTACACCAACTTTTTGAAAAATACACTCAACTTTTTGGGAACGTACTCTTGCCAGGTTTGTTCCACTTCACTAGTATTATTCGTCATTACATTGACGTGTTTTTCGCATACTTCTTGTCTGAAACACTTCAGTGCTAATTCTTTAGCCAGCAG
>NC_090255.1:37789000-37821500 GCF_037325665.1 Littorina saxatilis
CTTCTCAGCGCAACTACTACCCCGCTCTTCTTGTCAATTTCACTGCCTTTGCCACGAGCGGTGGACTGACGATGCTACGAGTATACGCTCTTGCTGAAAAATTGCATTGCGTTCAGTTTCATTCTGTGAGTTCGACAGCTTGACTAAATGTTGTATTTTCGCCTTACGCGACTTGTTTATTTGTTCTTCTTATTTTTGAAGGTGCATATAGCATAGTCTTGTATGTCTGATGTTAGTTGATGTTGATGTCTGATGTTGTTGCCATGTCTTATATGTATTGTACCAAAAAGAAATAAAACCAAACAAAATATTTCACTTTCTTCTTCAAACTATGTGCGTCTGTGTGTGTATGTGCGTGTGTGTGTGCGCACGCTTGGTCTCTCTCGCATTCTCACTATCTTCCTCTTTTGTGTGTCTGTAGACACACAGAAACAACATACAGACAGATAGCTAGACATGCATAAAAACAGATAGGCTGACAGACACTGCCTGAGGTCTTTGGCACAGAGACAGATGCTCATTCACGCGTGCACACACACACACACACTTACAAAACACTCACACGCACACACACACACAAATAAACTCACAAACACACACGCACATACACACATAGAATTACACACAGACAGACTTGAACATACACACACAAACACACAAAGCCACACACACACACACACATACACGCACACAAATAGTGCGTTTCTGTAGGTACTGATGAAAATACCCCCATTAAATGCAATGCAGGCACAAATCAATGTAATGATTTTGCTGTCGGGAGCGTACGATAGTGCATCAATTATATCACGAGAACATATTTTCAAAGGAAGGGTGATGATTATCAAATCAATCAACCACAATCATCACTGTTTGTGTGAAATAGATGTTTTAAAAATGTATACTGTTTTTGTGTGATGTAATTTGTTTTCCTCTCGGTTGGGAGGTGAGGGTGGGGTAGGTTTGGCTGGTGGTATGTCGTGGTTGGTGATCGTGTGTGTGTGTGTGGTGTTGTTTGTGTGTGTGGTGTTGTTTGTGTGTGTGTGTGGTGTGTGTATGTGTGTGGTGTAGGTTTGGCTGGTGGTATGTCGTGGTTGGTGATCGTGTGTGTGTGTGTGTGGTGTGTGTGCTGTGTATGTGTGTGGTGTTGTTTGTGTGTGTGGTGTGTATGTGTGTGTGTGTGTGTGTCTGTTCCTTTGTGTTTCTGGTTTGGTGGTGGTGGGGGGGGGGGGGTCGTGCTTGGTGGTCGTGTGTGTGTGTGGTGTGGTTTGTGTGTGTGTCAGTGATATGTGCGCGAGAGTGTGCGTGCGAGTGTGTGTGTGTGAGTGTGTGTGTGTGTGCAAGGGCGGATCTGGGGGGGGGGGGGGGTTACACGGGTTACGTAACCCCACCCCTCAAAAAAAGTTCAAACATACATCAACAAAAAACATTTATTGGCTCAGGATGCACCAGATAGGCCTAACTCTATTTTGCTTCTTTGGATAAAAAAAATTTCCGGGGGGGGCTATGCCCCCGGACCCCCCTAGAGGCTTAGGCGCCTTCGGCGCCGTCAACTTGTAGCCTATCTTCGCAGTCATTTTGTAACCCCCCCCCCCTCCAAAGTGAATTGATCCGCCCTTGATGTGTGTGTGTGTGTGTGTGTGTGGATGTGGCGGACGTGCCTGTCTGGAGTACTTTGGTTGTTCTTACTTCGTATGTTTTATTGTTCTTATTTTTGTTTTTTAAGGTCGTCATATGTTGTTTTGGTTGTTTTAGAAGCAGATGAACCACACTTTTCCATCCATTGTAATTTATTGTATTAACAATAAATGATCTTATGTCTTAATTATGTCTTATGTCCTATGGTGTGGTTTGTGTGGTGTGTGTGGTGTGTGTGTGTGTGTGTGTGTGTTTGTGTATGTATGTGGTATGTGTGTGAGTGTGTGTCTATTGCTGTTTCTGTGTGTGTGTCTTTGTATTTTTCTGTTTTTGTGTGTGTATGTGCGTGCGTCTGTCGATGTGCGTACTGTATCACGGAAACTCTCCAGCGAACAATCGAATATTAATCACTCAGTGTTTGTTTCATTTGACATTTGATGATCAGAAAGGTGTCGTGTGTTTTCAGGTGTAGATGTAGGAGCTATAGTAGCTGTCAATCGTTGGGACGTCTACGTTTTGTGTATAAATACCCAGGGCTAAATGTTTACGTGACTTTCAAGAACGTCTTGCAAGCTTTTTCCTTTGAGTTTGCGTACTTGTCTGCCTGTGGCGTTTAATGTTGGTATATGCATTATTAACCTTTGTTTGCATTCTGTTTTAAAACATATGTTTTTGTTTTGGATATTATTTAATATAATTTTTTCAAAAATGTTCTTCGTAATGCACTACACGCGGATGCCTGAGACAAAAATTCAATACAATCATAATAACTTTGATTGTTTACGTAGGCCCTATACCTTGCGGACATTTTGTGTCCAAAGTGATATGTTTGATGTCGGAGTCAGACGACTGCCGTAGAAATATAGACCGATGGTCTTCTTCTTCTTCAGCGTTCCTAGATCAGGCCTCAGATTTCCAGTCTGGTATGGATTATGAAGTTTGTGGTCGTGTCCAGGTCTTGTTTGGTGCCCCAGAGTTTCTCCGCTAGAGTAGCTCCATGCGGCCAGTACTGTGTCCGTGCGTCTTGGTATATGGGGCAGGACTGCAGGATGTGCTCTGGGGTCTGTGGGCCTGTCTCACATGAGCAGTCAGGTGTGTGCGACACCCCAAGGCGATACAGGTGGGCACGCCAGTCGGCAGTGACCAGTCCGTAGTCTGAATATGGTGGTCTGCTGTTGACGTTGTAGGTGAGGCATCTGATCATCAGATGGGTGGCTGTGTAGTTCTTCCCAGAGTGTTCTGTACTGACGTTTGACCAGAGTTTTGACCTCCCTGTAAGAGGCTGGCTGGTTTTCTTGCTTCAGATTGCTGCCAGACTTGGCCAGTTTGTCCGCCTCCTCGTTTTCTGCCAGGCCACAGTGGGCAGGAATCCACTGAACTGTCCGACCCGTGTGCGCTGGGAGAGGTCACTCAGCATGATGGTGTCTCTTTCCAGCTGCTCACCGGGCGACTGCAGACTCTGGATGGCGGATCTGCAGTCTGTCAGGATAGAATGTATCGTTAAAAATGTTCCCCTTTTCTTCCTCTGAGCAGATGTTCCCCACTTGTTTTTCTGAGCAAAAGATTTCAGTGTAGCTTCCTTCTTTTCTCTCTTCTGTTGACCTGCATTCCCTTTTGCAGGGGAAATCTACAGCTTTTGCTTGTAAGGAGAAGATATGATGATTTCAGATTTTTTCTCTCGTGATGTTCTCTTCGACGAATTTGTGGCCGTTGTGCGTTGCAGGACTGACATCAGCCGCAGGTAGACTTACATTTGCTGCTGAAACCAAGCAATCATAATGACAGAATCTCCATGTCCAGTGTACAAAACAAGGATGGGGTTGACGTTGGCAAATTTATCTCAGCTTCATGAATGTTATTAACTAGTTCTTGTTCTAACTTTGGTGTTAGTGTAGAAGGTCTTCCTGTGCACTTTCCTTCTTCTTTTTAGTTGTTCACATCGACTGCTGGCCCGGTCTCGGAGGAACACTGACTGTCTCGATCTGTGCAAAATATTATATTTTGGTCAACAATGCAAATAACATGTAATATCCATCTGCAGCATACACATACCGAGATCGGAGCGTTTGGATTTCATCCACTGCCGACATCTGGCTTCAAAATGACTGAAACTGACGAAACAACGATGTTGCCGCTAGATGTCCTGACGACAACCGACGCAGACGACAGCTTCTTTGAAGGAATCCTTTCCACAGAAACCAAGATCCAGATTCTCTCCATTATTGCAGTCTCGGTTCTTCCGCTGATCTTCATCTGTGGAACTCTGGGAAACATTTTCACTATCATAGTTTTGTGTTATGAAGGGCTACGCGAAAACGTCAACATGGTTTTGCTATTTTTAGCCGTCTCCGATTTATGCTACGTTGTTTGTTACTACATCCCCTGGCTGTCTGAAATCATAAAATATGTTGACGTCGCTGACAGCATCCGACTGAGAATTGTGACTATAGTGAGGCTGGAGAACGCATCACTTGTGTTTAGTCGGATATCCGCCATTTTTGTTTGCTTTATTGCCGTGCAGCGGTTTATATTTGTTGTGTTTCCACTCAAAGCTTCGAGGATTATGACCAAATTTCGAGTTCGTCTGACATGTGTTTTGATCTATGTCACAGTATTCGGTATGTTCTTTCCTTTTTTTCTAATGTTTGACCATGCTTATGAATTTAGCTCTGTCTTCAACGAAACGATTCCTGTCCCTGTCCGAACTGCATTCTATCGCTCACACGCCCAGCATTTGGACGAGTACTTTTTTGTTTATCTGACGATATTGTTTCGAATTGTTCCCGTTTTTCTAGTCCTTGTATTATCAGTTCTGATTTTACTTGTGTTGAAAAAGAGCCGAAAATGGTCCCAAACGGTTTCGAACACAAACGATTCCAAAAGACTCGCCAGCGAAAGAAAGATTACCAGAACTCTGCTCAGTGTTTGTAGTTTGTTTGTTGTCACCGGTGTTCCTTATGTCATTTTTTTCATGATGATGGGGTTGCTGCCAGGTTTTAACCTAACGGGTAGGTACAGAAACACTGTATCAGTGATTTACCCTTTAGTCTCTCTTTTGGAAATGATTAATTCATCGGCGAATTTCACCCTTTACATTACGACTAGCGCTAGCTTTTCCGCAACTTTTCGACGTGTTTTCTGTTCGTGGTCTAAATTTAGCGAGAGCAAGGAAAGTGTATCGGGATCTTCGCTAGCAACTATTGTTCAATGACGTTTTATGTCCCCTTCTGCTTTTGGAAACATCAAGGATCTCTTCTATAAAGACTGATATGGATCTTTCTTTCTTTATTTCCTTCCTTCTATTTTCTGTTTTTGTTCTCTCTTTGTTTGGTTGTTGTTTGTTTATTTGCTTGCTTGTTTCTCAAGTTTCTTTCATTCTTTCTTTCTTAATCAGTTGTGGTACCACAAGGAAAACTATTGATGTCAAGCGAATGTATTTTCTCACTTTTATGCACAAATTGCACTGACATCAGTAGCCACCGTTGACAAAATAATAATGTATCTTTTACAATCTGAGCTATTTTCATGTGTTTCACTTTATTTTTTTCTATTCATATCGAAAAATAAAGAAACCAATACTATAGTGTCCAGACAGTGATATCATGTATTCAAATAAAAATTCACAATTGGTGTGTCCGTTTTATCATTACAGCAGACGAAGAGAAAGTGAACACACAACGTGTTTATGTTAAGGCAACACAAAAAAAATAGGTGTGGTTACGGTAACATAGCCAAAAAATAGGGTAGGTAGGTAGGCAATCACTTTTTTTTTTTTTTTTAACTTTTTTTTCTAATGTGTACAAATTAAACCTACTTGACAGGGAAATAAGTGTGC
The DNA here is from genome assembly GCF_037325665.1 of Littorina saxatilis. NCBI lineage: Eukaryota > Metazoa > Mollusca > Gastropoda > Littorinimorpha > Littorinidae > Littorina > Littorina saxatilis. Next base: position 37,794,471 of record NC_090255.1, read on the forward strand.
GACACGGGCGCATTCGCTTTCATTACGTTTTTTGCACTTGTTTTTTTTTTTTTTTTTTTTTTTGACAAATGTAATAAAAAGTTATAGGATCGGCCCCTAAAAAAAGGGTAGGTCGGGTTACCGTAACCACACCTATTTTATTTTTAGGCCTAATGGCTGTGCTCGTGCGAGGAATCATACTTTTGTATGTGTGACAGGGCGACCAGTCACCAATTATAGAGTAAAGTTTTTGTCATTGTCCAGTCTAGTGTTTGTAGTTCATGTTGCCGATCGCTTTATGTTTTGTGTAATGCCATTATCTGTTCTAAGTTTAAATTTTGAGATGCACGTGTCCAGTCACCGGTAGATCCTAAGCGCGCTTAGCCGTCTGTGTCCATGTTCTGACTAGTCTTTGATCCTTTGACCTTAAAGCCGCTCTCCTAGGAAGAGACTAGGTGCAGGTGTTGTTATCATCCTGAACTCAGGTCAAAATGAGCCGGACTAATTTTGACCTGAGTTCAGGATGGTGTAGTTATGTCATATGGCGGCCTGTCTCAGTCTCGCCTCGGCTAGCGGCATGTAGCAGTGGTTTTCAAGTAGGTGTTAATTCATTTGTCAGATCGGGTGGATCGAATACCAGCTCAGCTCAGTGGCAGGTGGTCAGTTGCGTAACTCTTATGACCGACCCGGGGTAGCCGCCGATAACACGTGCGTGTGGTCATTTTTGATGCGCTCAGATCAAAGTCTCGTTAAGAGGGTGTGAATCCCTTTGAATTTGATACGGAGAAGCGTGTCAGCTGCGGTTGGAAGGTCTTAATCTTAGTCCCTTACCCCCCCCCCCCCCCCCCCCCCTTCTTCTTGTCTTTAACCAATTTTTAAGCCACCAAGCTGAAATGCAATACCGAAATCCGGCCTTCGTCGAAGATTGCTTGGCCAAAATTTCAATCAATTTGATTGAAAAATGAGGGTGTGACAGTGCCGCCTCAACTTTTACAAAAAGCCGGATATGACGTCATCAAAGACATTTATCGAAAAAAAGAAAAAAACATCCGGGGATATCATTACCAGGAACTCTCATGTCAAATTTCATAAAGATCGGTCCAGTAGTTTGCGGTCTGAATCGCTCTACACACACACACGCACAGACACACAGACACACACACCGTCACACACACACACATACACCCCGACCCTCGTCTCGATTCCCCCTCTATGTTAAAACATTTAGTCAAAACTTGACTAAATGTAAAAATGACCTCACAAATGCAAAATTTTCTTGGCCCCTGGACCCCTGCCTTCAGTTGGACCCCCCCCCCCCCCCCCCCTCAAACGAAGTTGGTCCGGCCCTGAATGGAATGGTTTATTATCTTAGAATGTTGTGTTACTAATAGTTAATAGGATTTTGATTGGATGTTTGTGACTCTATTGTAAAGTTTGATTTTGTACATGCTAGGGTGTGGACGTATTTTGTAGTCAGTGTGCTCCACAAACTCAGGAGATGTAGTTCAACTTTGGGTATTGTGGCTTGTAGCCACCGGCTTCGGTCGGTAGGCGGAGAGGAGGAGGGAAGATCGAGAGACACAGAAACTGATAAAGTTTGCCATGCCAGTATTCTGCTGTTGTCACAATGTCATATGTTGAGTTTGTGAAAGATTTTATTGACCCATGTCAGTTTGCTTATAGAAGAAACAGGAATGTTGATGATGCAGTGTTGTATGTTCTTAATAAGATGTATTCTCATTTAGACAAGCCGGGTTCTTACATTCGTTTGATGTTTTTTGACTTCTCCAGTGCTTTTAATACCATTCAGCCACATTTAATGGCAGACAAGCTTTGTAAGATGAATGTTCCAGCTTCCACCATTCTCTGGATCATGGACTATTTGACGAAGAGGCCTCAGTTTGTGAAAATGGGAGATAACCTAGTGTCTGACACTGTGTGCACGAACACAGGCGCCCCACAGGGCACAGTTCTCTCTCCTTTTCTTTTTTCTTTGTATACAGCTGATTTTAGTACTTCTGGCGACTCATGCCCCATGGCAAAGTTTGCCGATGACACTGGACTGGTTGGACTAATGACTGACGATGACGACTCTGACTACAGGCGGGAGGTAGATAAGTTTGTTGGTTGGTGTGATGATAATTATTTAGAACTTAATGTAGGCAAGACCAAGGAAATGATTATGGACAATAGGAGGAAGGAACATGTACATGGGGATATAGTGATTAAGGGGGAGGTTGTAGAGAAAGTAGAGCAGTATAAGTATTTGGGAATAATCATAGATAATAATTAAGTTGACATGGAAGCCCAATATTGATGCTATTGTGAAGAAGCTCCACTCCCGCCTGTACTTTTTGAGAAAACTCAGATCTTTTAATGTTAGACAAGAGATTCTCCAGATGTTTTATACTTCAACCTGCAATAGTGTGCTGTACTTTGGATCCGTGTGTTGGAGTGGCAGCATCAGCAAGCAGGACAGGGATAGATTAGAGAAGTTTATTAAGAAAGCAGGTGGGGTAGTTGGGAGGAAGCAGGACACCTTTGCATCAACGCAGGAACGACGACTGACTGACAGGCTACAGAAGATTTTGACCGATGACACGTACCCACTCAGACCTGAACTTGACAGCAGACGGATAGACAGAAGCTTAAGATTTAGACAGCCATACACAAGAACCACACGCTACAGAAACTCATTAATTCCATCTGCAATTCACATCTTCAACTCTCAGTTGGGGCGCTAGGTGCTGGTGCTGTCGCTCTGACAACGGCATAATCTTTACATCCTTTTATCAGTTGTTTTTCTCTGTTGTTAGTTATATTGACTTATAGGATACAAATGTGAGAAGATAATGTGGTTAAAGTGTGATAAGGTGATAATGTGATATAATTTTTAAACAGGCAATGCATTGCTTCTATAATATCTGTAGGCTTATTTTAGTAAGTGTGTGGGTACAATGTTTGCGTGTAACGATATGATGTGAATATGCCATGTGAATGTTACTACATGCATGGTTGATTGATTGATTAATTGATTGATTTTACAGACACACAGCCAAGCTTGTAATTTCTCTTTTAGAGATGAATAAAGATTATTGTATTGTATTGTATTGTATTGTATTGTATTGTAGTTGTTGTGTCCGTGAGTGAGAGTCCAGAGAGAGTCCGTAACCGGCGGCACAGCAACATCAAGAGAAACAAGTCGCGTAAGGCGAAATTACTCAAGCTGTGGAACTCACAGAATGAAACTGAACGCACTTACAGGTGCAAAACGGAGTGAAACTGACGAGCCTGTTCAGCGCGGTAGTGGTTTCGCTGTGCTGCATGGCACGCTTTTCTGTACCTCTCTTCGTTTTAACTTTCTGAGCTTGTTTTTAATCCAAACATATCATATCTATATGTTTTTGGAATCAGGAACCGACAAGGAATAAGATGAAATTGTTTTTAAATCGATTTCGGAAATTTAATTTTGATCATAATTTTTATATTTTTAATTTTCAGAGCTTGTTTTTAATCCAAATATAACATATTTATATGTTTTTGGAATCAGAAAATGATCAAAAATAAGATGAACGTAAATTTGGATCGTTTTCTAAAAAAAAAAAATTAATTACAATTTTCAGATTTTTAATGACCAAAGTCATTGATTATTTTTTAGGCCACCAAGCTGAAATGCAATACCGAAGTCCGACCTTCGTCGAAGATTGCGTTACAAAAATTTCAATCAATTTGATTGAAAAATGAGGGTGTGACAGTGCCGCCTCAACTTTTACAAAAAGCCGGATATGACGTCATCAAAAGTATTTATCGAAAAAATAAAAAAAACGTCCGGGGATATCATTCCCAGGAACTCTCATGTAAAATTTCATAAAGATCGGTCCAGTAGTTTGGTCTGAATCGATCTACACACACACGCACAGACAGACACACACACACACACACACACACACACATACACCATGACCCTCGTCTCGATTCCCCCTCTATGTTAAAACATTTAGTCAAAACTTGACTAAATGTAACAAAACAACATTAGTTCCCGAACCTTCTACATATATGCCGTATTGCATACATGGCGTGCGTGCGCAGGCCTTGTGTGTGTGTGTGTGCCAGTGTGTGTGTGTGTGTGTGTGTGTGTGTGCATGAGTGTGTCCTTCCTCCATGGGCTACACACACACACAACACACACACACAACATACACACAGAACCCGGCGATAGACTGACAGGCACACACACACAACACACAAACACCCAGACAATGGACACACCAAATTACTTTATTTTTATTTTTGTTTTATTGTTATTCATTTCCGGAGATATAAATCTCAATCATAAACCAGGAAAATGCAGAATATAAGGTATATATCTTTAATTCAGATAAACCGTCGGATGGTTCGAAACAACAATGGCATGGTTTGTCAAACTGATTCGATTTAATAAGTTCCGAAATACAAAGGGACGTCATCACTCTTAGTTTCGGAAACCTGGTCGTGACACACACACACACACACACACACGGCCGGCATACACGCGCGCAGCGCGCGCCGGCGTGCCGCACTGACAAGCTCACGGTTGCCGACTGGCGCACACTCACACCGGCACTGACACACACACACAAAGGCACGCACGCACGTACGCACACACACACGCGCTAACTGAAACTGAACCGTGAGACTGACCATAGATATCCCTTGACAGTAGATCTATAATGGACTGACTGTGCAGGCAGAAACTTTGCCGGCCGCGTTTCACGAGTCGAAATCCTGCCGTTGACACTTAGTTTCAGTCAAGCAAGAAAGATACAACAAACTCTGATCTTTTCATGCCCGACGACTGATTGTAGAAAAGAAAGGATAAGGAAAAGAACATTTCGGTTAAAAATTCAAGTAAACAAGTATGATACACAATGCTCACCATAATTATGCCGCACACAGAAAGGCTGAGCGGCATAACAAATGAACACACATGTGAGTGCGTCAGTTTACATCTCAGTCTTGCAAACATAAAAATGAAAAGTACTACGCTTAAACCTATTCTTATGATGTTTTCAACAAATAAAATTCAGTGGGTTTTTTCCTGTTCGCAAATTTCGATCCAAAGACGGCCAGTAAAATTTGCTCTCAGCGCGCGTACCGTAGAGACATCGGGGATACTCGTCGGGGGTCAAGGGCATGCGCGTACAATATTTGATCACGTGGGTCCGCTCCACAACTAACACTGTGCAGACGACGAGTTGAGCCTTCATGAGTTCGCTGAACCAGAGACTGTAGCGTTGTCGGAATTTAACGTCTGGTGAATCTTCGTGCTTGCAATCATGGTCAGTGCGTGGTACATGGATAAATCTGACGCTGATCAGAGGGAAGATCACAGATGCAACCCCGATCGACCTGTAAGATTGGAGGAACTGGAAAAGAAGACGGGAGTTCTCTATTTTACAGTAAGTAATTTTTATGGAGAAGCCAGAAGGCATGCCACGCTGTGTCAAAATACGGGACGCAAAATTGAACAGAGTTTGCGTAACATGTACATGTGCGCTGGACCTGCTATGAAGTCGAAACAGGTTGTTTATCTTGCATTAATTTGTCCAGCTTTTACGTTTAACCTGTCGTGGTTTTGTGGTGATGGGGAGTGTGGCGCAGTTGTAGAGGATTGAAGGAAACACACTCTTGCGCCATGCTCTTCGAATGTCATAATTTAGAAGTAGGTTATTCAGGTGACCCGTTTTAATGGTATGGAATGTTGCGTTCCTTTGACTGAACATCGTGGCAGAATGTTTTTGTCAGTCAATCACAGAGACAGTTAGAGAGATTGCATATCGCCACGTTTGTACTGAATATTAAATGCATGCGTTTCCCGTTGCGCATATGCCTTATCGGCCCTGCAACGTATAAATCCAGATGCAGATGCCTGTACTGTATCAGCCTGCATATCAGGGTTAAGAGTTGACTGGAAACAGTTTTTGTTTGTTAAACACAGCAGCAGAATCTGCTGCATGACGAAGGTGGCTGCTGGCTGCACAGTAAGCCTCCTGTAAACCATCACAGATACGGTCAGGCTTTTACACACAGTACAAACACCCTTTCATTTAAACACTCACCGATTGAGAACATCCCAGGTGCCCTCCGTAAAGAGCAAACAATGTTCAAAGAATTTATTTTTGCGTGGTTTATCTTACCCCTGAGCCATCGTGAACCCGTGTGATCCAGTTTCCCTTTTTCACAATGTAGTCGTCAGTTAGTCATTTGAATGCGACTCGATGTGAGCTTATTTACAATAACAATAGCACGTTTTTATGCACGAAACAAACGGCAGCTGTGGTTCACAAGAACTCTAGCGATGGCTTTTGACTCTTGAGAGGAACGGCGATATATATATATATATATGCATAAACCGTCGTCTGCTACGACCCTTGCGTGACCCTGCTTCCGGGCTTTTCTTTTTTCAAACTTTCACAACTTCGAATTGTACTGATCTTGTCTTGATGAAAAGAGAATTCTTTTATGATTAAAGAATGTTTGTGTAACAAGCTGTCAATTTATTATTTATATTTTAAAAGTTAGGTCCAGCGCAAAAACGCACCATGGTCCAAAAATATTTTGAAAATCATCGATTCACGGCTATCGCCAGTTTACATCGATAGAATGAGACCCGAAGGGAAGTAACTCATGTTTGACCTGAGTTCAGGATGGGTCCAAAAAGTGTTGAGACAATCTGCAAAATTATAAATTCTTTAAAAATTGCTCGCTCTTTACGTAGGGCACCTAGGATGTTCCCGTTTGGTGAGCGTTCAAATGGAAGGGTGTTTGTACTGTGTGTAAAAGCCTGACAGTATCTGTGATGGTTTACGGGAGGCTTACTGTCCGGGCATGATTTCCGGTATTGCCAATATTCATAACAGCCGTCCAGCACCAAAACGAGGCGCCATTGTTGTAGAGGACCAAGTCCACGGAAATAAATTCTTTGAAAATTTCTCACGCTCGGCAGAAAGCAGCCAGGATGTTCCCGTTCGGTGAGCGTTCAAATGGAAGTATGCTTGTACTGTATGTAGACGCTCGGGGAGCTCTGTGATAGTTTACGGGAGGCTTACTGTGCCTTTAAGACGAATGCATTGGAAGAAAACAGAAAGAAACTATAGCTGAGAAACAACCGAAAATTAAGGGAGTAAGATCGATGGAGATATAAACTTCAAATCAAAAACCACACAGTAGACCAAGAACCGCATACAAGTAGACCAAAAATCCACACATACTTGTCCGCCTAGACATGATCATGAACAGACTACACTATAAAGTGAGGGAACTGCTCATAAGGCACAAACAAAAAAAATAGGTGTGGTTTAGGTAACATAGCCAAAATAAATAGGGTAGGAAGGTAGGCAATCACTTTTCTTTTTTTTAACTTTTTTTTTCTTAATAGCAGAGCAACCAAGCGTGTAGCACTCGCAACCGAAGAAGATGCCGCCATTTTTGTCATGGCAAGCGTCTGTTGGGCCTTTTTAGTAATTTCCCTTGTATCGTCTGTCGTCTGCATGACGACTCGAGCGCTTTCGCTTTCATTGCGTTTTCTGCACTCGTTTTCTTGTTTTCATTTTTTTTTTGACAAATGTAATAAAAAGTTATATATACTGTTCAAAAAAAGAAACGCATAGCTTGTAATATTTGGTTAATTTAGTTATATGGCTACAAGGATATCCACCAAACTGCAGAAAATGTTTATCTGGTCGTCGACCTTTCGTCCATTGCCACAAGTGAGCTCTGCACGTGACGCATGCGTTATCAGTGGCTACAATGTCAAAATTGCTCATTTGGCATGACCACTCGTCATGCTTCAGTGTAATCTCGTGAAACTCGGGGAATATTGAGCTCTCACCATGTCTTCCAAAACCCATAAAAGCGGATTGTTCGCCACAAAGAAATCAGACGACAATTCAGCGACGAAAGATGGCCCGATTGAGCAGAGAAGACCGCCAAATTGCATTGGGTCGTTTACAAGCAGGCCAAAGTCAAAGTGCAATCGCCAGGCACTTCCACGTGTCCCAGAGCACCATCAGTAGACTGTGGGTCAGGTTTCAAGCCACTGGCTCCGTTGCTGACTTGCCACGAGCGGGAAGACCAAGGGCGACAACTGCTGCTCACGACCGCTTCATACAGCTCCGCCACCTCCGGAATCGTTTCCTGTCGGCCTCATCTTCTGTCCAGGCTCTCCCCGGGCCACACCGATTATCGGACCAGACCGTGCGGAACCGCCTGCATGAAGCTGGTTTGAGAGCTCGCAGACCTCACAGAGGAGCTGTCCTCACCCGCCGCCATCGCCAGAACCGAGTGCAGTGGGGCAACCAGCACCTTCGCTGGACCGTCCGGAATCACTGGAGACAGTACGTGTGGTTCAGCGACGAGTCCTACTTCCTGCTCCAGCGACATGATGGTCGGAGGAGGGTCTACCGGAGAGTAAACGAACGTTACGCGCCCAACTGTGTGGATGAGGCACCCGTTCATGGTGGTGGAGGCGTCATGGTGTGGGGGGCGATCAATACCGCTGGAAGGAGCACCCTGGTGCACGTCCAAGGGCGCATAACTGCCCAGCGATACGTGGAGGAAATTCTGCGCCCACACGCCCTTCCTCTTCTGGCTGACCAGGATGCCATATTCCAGCAGGACAACGCTCGCCCGCACACAGCACGACTCACCACCCAGTTCCTCACCGACCACCATGTCCAGGTGCTTCCCTGGCCATCCATGTCGCCAGACATGAACCCGATAGAACACCTCTGGGATGAATTGGACAGACGTGTGCGCAGGCGAGAAGAAGCGCCGGCAAATCACCGCGATCTATTGCAGGCACTTCAGGAGGAGTGGGACACCATCCCACAGCAAGATATCCGGCATCTGATCCAGTCCATGCCCAGAAGGTGCCGGGCAGTTGTTGCTGCTCAAGGCAGTCACACCCCCTACTGACTTGACAGCCTCGGCACCCAATCGTATTGATTGACTGATTGATTTGAAGATGCAAATGAACTGTGTGTGCATTCAACTGTGTCCATACCAAATTTCAAACAAATAATCTAAATATTGGATTTTCTGTTAATTTTTTCGAAAAATAAAACAAATTTGGCAAGTAGCAACTATGCGTTTCTTTTTTTGAACAGTATACTTATAGGGTCGGCCCCTAAAAATAGGGTAGGTCGGGTTACCGTAACCACACCTATTTTTTGTTTTAGGCCTATACGCAAAGTTTGACTTGTTTCACTGAGAGTTTTCAGCAACAAAGTGCTATAGCAACAGTATTGGCATTAACCGATATTTTACCAGTTGAAACGAGAAAATACCAGAACATAGTTGGCTGCCGGTATGACCTACCGGTTGATTTTTAGAACTACTTGGGTTTTTTTGCCGGTAAAAACAACAACAGTACTCTGAGTTGGATGACCAGCCTACCGTATTTTTCTGAACTGTTTGCATTATAAAAGTTTGCGTACCGGTTTGAAAAAATACAAGCTTCATCACTGAACAAGTAATTGATCGCAATAAGTGTAATTTTGATTTTCTTGCGTACCAGGCAGTTGGAATTTTTCCTTGTTTTTCGTGAAAACCCATTCGTGTGAAAACCCCACGAGTGTACATTGGAGTTTTCAGCCAATGAAAGCAGAAGAAAAAGAATTAAAATGAAGTACGACACATTCCAAGTGCACAGCTTTCACAAACCAGACGTTATAAAAGGGAAGCATCAACTGTGTTTTTTTAAGTTTAATTACACACGCTATACTGTGACTCACTAGTGCTAATACTGTAATAGTTATACATGTACTCAAGGTCTATTAGCTAATCCTGCCTCGTAACAAATAAAAGCTGTGGTATCCTGACAGCGCAACCAAACTGGTATGGGCGATTTCCATAATAATGTATTAGGTATTGAAATTAAGAGAAAACAGAGACTTATGTATTCAATGTGAAGACAAAACTTGCCAGGGACTAATGCTGGAGACTGCAGTTGGTCCATCACATACAGTATGCATCTTCTCTCTGTCATAACTCCCTTTTTTACCACCTCCAACCACTCTTTTTCATGGCTGTTCGATCCCCCCCCCACCCCTCTTTTTTCACTTAAAGTTTGGTTCTGATACATCATTTTGTTCCAAGGTTCAGTTGTCATTATCACTTGAAGTTTTTTACAGCAATCCTGAGAAAAAGTTACAAAGGACAAAGAATTTGGCGAGTTTTTATGGGCATCCAAAAAGCATTCTTGTAACACACACATTGGAATTAGGTCATTTGGCTCTTACTTGCAACATGACAGTGCAGAAACTTAGTTGTCCTAGACGAGGGCACTAGGCATAGATGAGCTACAGCCAAAAGTCGAGATAAGTGTGTCTTCATTTAACCTGTGTTAAACTGCGGAACTGCTTGTCATTGCATGCTTACTTGGAAAAATTAGCTCTAGAAGCATTTCTCAAGTGGTGGACGTACCTATTATACCAGGGTTAACTCTCATTCCATCTGGTATTGATGTGAGGTAGATTTATTGCAGGCACAGATGCCAGGTGTTAGTAATTAAGCTTTAGCCATTATGGCTAAGAAAACATTCTGCCAAACGATCAAACATGATCGTGGAGAGGTCAGGGACATATTTGCAGCCAGATAATAATTTTCTTTATTTTCCTGATAATCTTTCTCTAAGCTGTGACTTGTGTTTTTCACCTAGCCCTGAAAGATCAGGTGTGAAATGTTATCAAAGATGAGTTATCTCTGGTCTGCATTGAGATGACTGTGATTTCTTTCATTTGCAGAGAAATGCGTATTTAATTTCATTCCTTTCATAGATCACTGTGGTGAGAAATATTAATTTTGCTGAAGTAAATATATAGGTTTTCCCCAAATGCATACATGTATTATAGCCTTGCATGCATACACCCACAGACAGACAATGCATACACCCACAGACTCTGGGGCGGGGATATAGCTCAGTTGGTAGCACGCTGGATTTGTATTCAGTTGGCCGCTGTCAGCGAGAGTTCGATCCCAGGTTCGGCGGAAATTTATTTCACAGAGTCAACTTTGTGTGCAGACTCTCTTCGGTGTTCGAACCTCCCCCCGTGTACACTACATTGGGTGTGCACGTTAAAGATCCCACGATTGACAAAAGGGTCTTTCCTGGCAAAATTGCTTAGGCACAGTTAATAATTGTCTACCTATACCCGTGTGACTTGGAATAATAGGCCGTGAAAGGTAAATATGCGCCGAAATGGCTGCAATCTACTGGCCGTATAAAATTTCATCTCACACGGCATCACTGCAGAGCGCCTAGAACTGTACCCACGGAATATGCGCGATATAAGACTCATTGATTGATTGATTGACAGACAGACACTGCATACACCCACAGACAGACACTGCATACACCCACAGACAGACAATGCATACACCCACAGACAGACAATGCATACACCCACAGACAGACACTGCATACACCCACAGACACTGCATACACCCACAGAAAGACACTGTATACACCCACAGACAGACAATGCATACACCCACAGACAGACAATGCATACACCCACAGACAGACACTGCATACACCCACAGACAGACACTGCATACACACACAGACAGACACTGCATACACAGACAGACACTGCATACACACACAGACAGACACTGCATACACCCACAGACAGACACTGCATACACCCACCCACAGACAATGCATACACCCACAGACAGACAATGCATACACCCACAGACAATGCATACACCCACAGACAGACACTGCATACACCCAGAGACAGACAATGCATACACCCACAGACAGACAATGCATACACCCACAGACAGACACTGCATGCACACACAGACAGACACTGCATACACCCACAGACAGACACTGCATACACACACAGACAGACACTGCATACACCCACAGACAGACACTGCATACACCCACAGACAGACAATGCATACACCCACAGACAGACACTGCATACACCCACAGACAGACACTGCATACACCCACAGACAGACACTGCATACACACACAGACAGACACTGCATACACCCACCCACAGACAGACACTGCATACACCCACAGACAGACACTGCATACACCCACAGACAGACACTGCATACACCCACAGACAGACACTGCATACACCCACAGACAGACAATGCATACACCCACAGACAGACACTGCATACACCCACAGACAGACAATGCATACACCCACAGACAGACAATGCATACATATATATAAAGATAGACAGACTGAAAGACACACACGTATTTTAAGTGGGGGTATAGAACGTGGGACCAAGGCTTTTTAAATACGTTCAGGTGACAGAAAATGCTGTTATGTCTAAATACTCATACTTGTTGTCTCAAGTACCATCTGCTGCAACAATTCATGAAATCTATAACGGAATATCTAACATATGCTGTTCAATCTAATGGTAACATCTGGTGTACATATTGACAAATGTTTTAGCTGAAATAAACATTTTCAGGGGTTGTTTTTAATTAATCTCACAGGGTAGTATGGTTTGAGGCAGATGTGTATTGTTATTCTAATTTCTATACAAACTATTCATAACAGCACAGATGTGTATGTGCTATTTCTAAGGGAAAAAAACCCATACATCTTTGCTTCTTCAGCTGAGACAACACAGGCACATGCACACACACACACACTAGAAGCACCGTTTAAAATTAAAAACATGTATATATATGCCTCCTTCTGTGAAATATATATGCGGTATTGTGGGTAACCAGGTTAGGTCAGGCCATAGCAACGGCCATGGCGTCTTTTTTAGCTTGGTTACCACCCTACAAGGGCAGGTAATTTGAGTAGTTTTTCGACATCTAGCATACGTACGTGAGATCAAAGTCAATGCATTTATGAGAATTGGGTAAGTATATTAATCAAACTTAATGAAAATTTACTTTTGAAATTTTCGATTTAAGACTTCCTCCCTCCTTTTTAAGGCCCTGTTTTCTTAAACTTTCTCTTCAGAACCTCTGTAAATTACCCCCTTTTTAATTAAGACCTAATTTTCTTTGAAGGTCATAAAAGGGATGTTCCACTGTACGTCAATGACCAAAGGATGAGTCCTGGGAATAACAATGCACATAGAAAAGCTTCCAAGATTGTGGGTTGTGAGCTTCCCTCAATTGCCTCCATATACACATCCCGAAGCGCTCAGAAGGTCAAAAAGATTCTGGCAGACAACTCGCACCCTGCTTACAAGTTGTTCCGGCCCCTACCCTCGGGCAGGCGTTTTCGCTCGATCAGGACACGCACCACGCGTTTCAGAGACAGTTTTTATCCAAGTGCAGTGCGTGTCCTGGCTCCTTAAGCCCTCTAACTGCCGTTCTTAGTTAAAATTGAGCTTTTACTCAAGGTTTATGTCCTGGTATTTTGTTGTGAGACACAGCCGTCAAGCCTTTAAATACCTTATTTCTTAAAGTTCACCTACCCAGTGTAGTATTGTAATAAATGTTTTGGTTTTAAAATTATCAAGGATTTGTGATTTTAGTTATTGTCGTCATAACTGATGTCTGATACATATATAATTCTTACTGATACTTCTATACTGTTTATTTTACGCATATATGTACAACTGATGGTTAAACACGTTTTGTTAAGGAGGAGCATGCTTGTGCGTGTGTGCTGTTGTGGGTTTGGTGTGGGGAATGTATGCGGGCGTGCGTGAGCGTGTGTGTGACTGAGATTGCAAGCGATGTTTGGAAGGGCGTGTATGGATTGATTGATTGTACTCTGGCCAAAACATGTCCCTAGTGTACTGCACATGGTTGAAATAAAGTCTTATGTCTTATGTCTTATGTCTTGTTTGTGATACATGTAGTGATTCAATTCTCTATATCTTTTTTGAAAAATTAGACTCTAATGTACTTGTGCCTGTAACTTTGTTTTTCAGATTCCTGTGAGTGAGGACGGTTCGAGCTACGATGAAGAGAAACTCAACAAGATCCGGAAGGACAGGGGGTACTCCTACCAGGATGAGGTTGACATCGCTCGCGACACGCTGCCCAATTATGAAGAGAAGGTAGTACAGTGTTACCACAAGGTCTTGCATCATCCAGCACAGGAAACCAAAACAAAGGATAGAAACTTTAGTCAATGTGTGAGCGTGGGTGAGGGAGAGGGAGAGGGAGATATATGTTAAACAAATGTCGACCTCTTTAATTTCAATTGGGTATGCAGAAGAAAATGTAAGGAAAGGTTCTGCATACAGTCAAAAGAATTGTTTTAACTTTCTGTATGTATTTCTTTATTGACTTTGATATTTACTTACTTGCTGTACTACTCAAATGCATAATATAAGCTTTCTTCAGTCATGCCTGTGTATCTTTTGCAGCTGAAGCATTTCTTCACCGAGCACATTCACTCCGATGAAGAAATCCGATTGTGCGTGAAAGGAAGCGGGTACTTTGACGTGCGTGAGCCTAACACAGACGATTGGATTCGCATTCAGTTGGTCCCGGGAGACATGATCATCCTTCCTGCTGGCATCTACCACCGCTTCACTCTTGATAACAAGGTGAGTCATTCTAGCTTCACATGATTGTGTCTGCATAACCCATCTTCTGCCCTACATTTCTTTGCCTGAGGGCCCTTGCACCTAGAGGCGCCGCATTGCGATTAAAGCATCCACGGTGGGACCCCGTTTTGCACGCGCAGCGGTGAAATGTTCCTGGGACGCTTTTGCTGCTAAACTGCAGGCAGCGTCTTCTACGTTAGTGGGTAGTGTTGTTCCCAGACACGGAGGACAATAGGTCAGCTGCGTCTGGCTTCTAAATATATATCGCTCAACATTTCCTTGCAGCAAAAAATTGTTGTGAAGACATTCTCTCCTTATCTGCCAGTAACACCAGAGAACCGTGCAAGGGAAAAAAAAGGACAGCGCTATACTATGGCAGCTTGCTTTCTTCCAAGGAGAAAGTCGGAATTTTCATGATCTCCTTTAAAACAAAACAAAAAACTTGTCCCGAGAGGGGGAGCGGGGGACCGACACCCAAAAGAGACTCTGGCAGACACAAACATAGGCGTGCACACACACGCTTGGAAGCATGCACAATCACAATTGTCCACATACACGTGGAGGTCATACAATTTCATACATGGTACGAATATTTCAAAATCCTATCCTGGTCTTACATTTGGTGCTCAGGACTTGCATCTTCCTGCCAGTGGCTTCTTTTCGGCCTTCACCACTGCCATTCATACAAGTATCTTCCGAGTGGAGGTCATACACGCGTTGGTGTGTGTGTGTGTGTGTGCTTGCTATCAATTCTTCTCGTCCTGTCTGAGGCTTTTCCTGATGTTCAAATCTTTGTTGTGGAGGCAGGTAGACAGTGTTTGTCAGTGTGTGTTGAGCGAGTCAGGTCAGCAGTTGCTTCCCTTGCTTGTCTGTCTCTGTGCTGTTTCATTTGTTCATCGCTTGACCTGCATATTTCTGTCTGTACAACCATGCCTCTCGTGTTGGTCTCTTCCCTTTTTCTTGCATGCACCTGTTCTGTTAACAGACTGAGATCTATGTTCCACATGTGTGTGTGTGAGTGTGTGCGCTCCCATGTTTGTTGTTGTTGACGTTTCTTAATTGCATTTATTTTT
The DNA here is from genome assembly GCF_037325665.1 of Littorina saxatilis. NCBI lineage: Eukaryota > Metazoa > Mollusca > Gastropoda > Littorinimorpha > Littorinidae > Littorina > Littorina saxatilis. The sequence goes on from NC_090255.1 coordinate 37,810,076, forward strand.
GAGCCATAGTTTAGCATCTTCATGCAGTTGTTCATTTGATTGCAGTATACATGTAGAGTTACACGTTTTAATCTTAACATATATTTTTGTTCGCTGGGTGATGTGACATAGTGCTAACAGACAATTTTCAATTTGACAGACTTTTTTTTTATCTGAAAGGTTATGAGTTTGTTTGTATGTCAACAGAACTACATCAAGGCTTTGCGATTCTTCGTGGGAGAACCGGTGTGGACGCCGATCAACCGGCCGGCTGACGAACACCCCGCTCGCGTGGACTACTTGAAAAATCGCAATGTGAAGGTCGGCGCTTGAACCGGAATCCTGCATGCTCATCACACCATCTCGATGTAGCTGTTTGGGAATAAACTGTATAAGGATGGGCAGTTTCATGGACTTGGTTTGCCTGGAGTGCAGCCGTGGCCATTTTCAATTTTGATATTCCAGTGAATCTGTTTTAACTGGATTTTTCTCACTATGAAATGGCTTATTCAGACCTGGGAACCCATACGATTTTGCCGTATTTTGTACTGTATGCACGATTATCTAGAACACGATTAGTACGTTCAGTGGAAAAAAAATACGAGAAAAATTCCGAGACTACTTTTCTTCACAAGCGCATCCTCAAGCCGATCCAGTGTTTTGACACATGATTACTGTTTTTGTCAGAAAACATTGAAAGAAGCATATGTTTTAAATTCATTTGTAATCTTAATTAACGTTTTGACGGACGCGTGTGAAGCATGTTTGAATCATGGATGTTCAAATGCGGTGTGGAGTACGCTCACTTTTCTGGAAATACACCAAGTTTGTTTGAGAATACTCCCAAGTGCAAAATAAGGGTTCCCAGGTCTGCTTATTTTGTACTTCGGGGATATAGCTCAGTTGGTAGCGCGCTGGATTTGTATTCAGTTGGCCGCTGTCAGCGTGAGTTCGATCCCAGGTTCGGCGGAAATTTATTTCACAGAGTCAACTTTGTGTGCAGACTCTCTTCGGTGTCCGAACCTCCCCCCGTGTACACTACATTGGGTGTGCACGTTAAAGATCCCACGATTGACAAAAGGGTCTTTCCTGGCAAAATTGCTTAGGCACAGTTAATAATTGTCTACCTATACCCGTGTGACTTGGAATAATAGGCCGTGAAAGGTAAATATGCGCCGAAATGGCTGCAATCTACTGGCCGTATAAAATTTCATTTCACACGGCATCACTGCAGAGCGCCTAGAACTGTACCCACGGAATATGCGCGATATAAGACTCATTGATTGATTGATTGATTGATGACGTCTTAACGGCAGCTCTTGAATGTCGTGTTAAGCATGAGGGAAAAAAATCATCATGTGTGTGAAAAATGTCTTTCGCTTTTACTTATTTGTGAGTTTGGCCTTTGAACGTCGTGAAGGAATTATTCAAGTCGGTTTCAAGTGGGTGGGAATTTTAAGTGCCTTCTAGCAGGCTTAAAGGCACAGTAAGCCTCCCGTAAATCATCACAGAGCTCCCCGAGCGTCTACATACAGTACACGCATACTTCCATTTGAACGCTCACCGAACGGGAACATCCTGGCTGCTTTATGTCGAGCGTGAGAAATTTTCAAAGAATTTATTTTCGTGGACTTGGCCTCAACAGCAATGACGCCTCGTTTTGGTGCTGGACGGCTGTTATGAATACCGGAATTCACGCCCGGACAGTAAGTCCCCTAAACCATCACAGATACTATCAGGCTTTTACACACAGTACAAACACCCTTCCATTTGAACGCTCACCAAACGGGAACATCCTAGGTGCCCTACGTAAAGAGCGAGCAATTTTTAAAGAATTAATTTTGCAGATTGTTTCGAACACTTTTTGGACCCATCCTGAACTCAGGTCAAACATGAGTTACTTCCCTTCGGGTCTCTTCGATAGCCGTGAATCGATGATTATCAAAATGTTTTTGGACCGTGGTGCGTTTTTGCGCTAGACCTAACTTTTAAAATCTAAATAATAAATTGACAGCTTGTTACACAAACATTCTTTAATCATAAAAGAATTCTTTTTTCATCAAGACAAGATCAGTACAATTCGAAGTTGTGAAAGTTTGAAAAAAGAAAAGCCCGGAAGCAGGGTCACGCAAGGGTCGTAGCAGACGACGCCGGTTTATCAGTGCATATCGCCGTTCCTCTCAACAGTCAAAAGCCATCGCTAGAGTTCTTGTGAACCACAGCCGTTTGTTTCGTGCATAAAAACGTGCTATTGTAAATAGTCGCATTCAAATAAGTAACTGACGACTACATTGTGAAAAAGGGAAACTGGATCACACGGGTTCACGATGGCTCAGGGGTAAGATAAACCACGCAAAAATAAATTCTTTGAAAATTGTTCGCTCTTTACGGAGGGCACCTGGGATGTTCTCAATCGGTGAGTGTTTAAATGAAAGGGTGTTTGTAGTGTGTGTAAAAGCCTGACCGTATCTGTGATGGTTTACGGGAGGCTTACTGTGCCTTTAAGGCACTTGGCATACAAAAATCATGTTCAGATTTGCAAGGACAGTGTTGTGATATTTTATATTTGTGAAAGACTGAAGTGTTTATAATGCTCAGTAGAGTACATATAGTAATTACCTGTAACTACCTGAGATGCTTTTGTGTTTGTAGATTATAGATTACAGTTTATTATGTGAAACAGACCTGGGAACCCATACGATTTCGCCGTATTCTGTACGCATGATTGTCGAGAATACGATCAGTACGGTCAGTGGGAAAAAAATACGACGAGAAAAATTCCTAGACTACTTTTATTCACAAGCCCATCTTGAAGCCGATCCAGTATTTTGACACATGATTACAGTTTTTGTCAGTAAAAATTGAAAAAAGGATTTGTTTTAAATGTACACAAGAATTGAACGGTTCGTCGGAAAGTGCAGTGAGCCTGTCAAACAGTTGAAGTTGACGGATTTCTTTCGTCCTGTGTGAATTCATAAGCACTGCAATGGATTTTAACACTGCAATGAATTTTAATCTTTTTTGTGATTAATTAAAGTGTACAACAAAATAATGAACTGTAGCAGACGACAAAACTGCCGACTCTGACTGAACCGTGTACTTCGTCCGCCGCGCACTACGGAGGCTTTTTTTTTAAGGTATGGCACTGTTTTATCTTCTTTATCTTGCTTTAACAAAAAAAAAGTGATCAGTTTGATCATTTTCGTTATCGCAAAAAAACGTTAGCTAAAGAAAAAGTATTGGTCCCTTTCATTTCGTGTAAAGCGATCTCGACTGTATAGGTAAACTTAATTAACGATGTGGCGGACGCGTGTGAAGCATGTTTGAATCATGGATGTTCAAATGCTGTGTGGAGTACGTTAATTTTTCTGAAAATACGCCAAGTTTGTTTGAGAATACTCGTTGTGCAAAACAGGGATTCCCAGGTCTGGTGAAAATATATCATATGTATTCAGAAGCCTGTTTTCATTATAGATTTTTGTTTGCCCATCTTTCTATTTTTGTGCATTATGTACCCAGAATGCTTTTGTAAACTATTCTGAAATCCATTGCTTTTGGTGCAGTATTGTAGTTTGCACAAACTATGAGTCTAAATTTTTATAAATTACTGGCACTCCTTCACATCAAAACAGTTTAGCTCAGTAGCTGTCTCAGATCAGACTGGGCTTTGAGGGTAAGACCATCCCTCAACTTGACACATTTTGATCAAAATATTCCCATTTTGTACAGAGAGCCCCCCCCCCCCTCCCCCGCGGGTTAGGGGGAAGAATTTACCCGATGCTCCCCAGCATGTCGTAAGAGGCGACTAACGGATTCTGTTTCTCCTTTTACCCTTGTTAAGTGGTTCTTGTATAGAATATAGTCAATGTTTGTAAAGATTTTAGTCAAGCAGTATGTAAGAAATGTTAAGTCCTTTGTACTGGAAACTTGCATTCTCCCAGTAAGGTCATATATTGTACTACGTTGCAAGCCCCTGGAGCAATTTTTTGATTAGTGCTTTTTGTGAACAAGAAACAATTAACAAGTGGCTCTATCCCATCTCCCCCCCCCCCCCCCCCCCCCCTTTCCCCGTTGCGATATAACCTTGAACGGTTGAAAACGACGTTAAGCACCAAATAAAGAAAGAAAGAAAGAATTTTTTTATTAGTGCTTTTGTGAACAAGAAACAATTAACTAGTGGCTCTATCCCATCTCCCCCCACCCTTTCCCCGTCGCGATATAACCTTGAACGGTTGAAAACGACGTTAAACACCAAATAAAGAAAGAAAGTTCCACTGTATTGAGAATAAAGTAACTTTGTCTTATCATAATGGAAAACATTAACAACAACATGGGTGGGATTATTCCGGAAATCTGGATTCGTAATGTCTTTGGTGACGTTTTTTTGGTTGTTAATTATACAAATCCCTCAGCGTCTGGGGCCCCCCCTTAAAATTCTTCAGGATTCATAACATTTTTCAGTCCCACCCATACAACAATGACAACAACAAAGGATGGTAACGGAACGCAGGAGACACCAATACTTGCTGAATAACATAATTATATTTCAGGGAATGATTATGAATTGGTTTGGAAAAGAAAAAAGGCGGGCCAGTATCTTTACACCGCATGTGCCTTTATCTTAATGACAGCCTTTAAGTTGGTGTAAACATGTTTTATTCTTTTTGTTGTTAAAAAAAAATGTTGAGGAATGGGTGAAATATATATATATTATACAATCGTTTCACAAATACAACAAAAAGAACGATACCAAACAAAATGAACATGTTCTTTTCAGATTGCTTGCTGAATCTGCTTTGTTATATTTCATATAAGAGGTTTATTCGTGCAATGATGATAATAAATTACAGTTTAATTACTTATTTTCTTCTTCTTCTTCTTGTGCATTTTTGTCATTACTTGTTTTAAAGTAAACCATAATGATCAGAAAAGTGACCGGCACGGTTGGCCTAGTGGTAAGGCGTCCGCCCCGTGATCGGGAGGTCGTGGGTTCGAACCCCGGCCGGGTCATACCTAAGGACTTTAAAATTGTCAATCTAGTGGCTGCTCCGCCTGGCGTCTGGCATTATGGGGTTAGTGCTAGGACTGGTTGGTCCGGTGTCAGAATAATGTGACTGGGTGAGACATGAAGCCTGTGCTGCGACTTCTGTCTTGTGTGTGGCGCACGTTATATGTCAAAGCAGCACCGCCCTGATATGGCCCTTCGTGGTCGGCTGCGCGTTAAGCAAACAAACAAACAAATCAGAAAAGGCTAATATGTACAGAATGTTTTCCAAAGAGGACTTATACCAAATCAAGCAACACAAACACACATGTACACACATGTTGTTTCCAAGTTAAATCCTCTAATCCTTTTATGGGCATGGGGGATAACAACAGAAACAATTCAAAAGAAGTTCAAAATGTTCATAATTACCAAAAATTCAGCAATCATGCAGTTATTCTCTTACAAATTAAAGATATCATTCAACATTTCTAGACCTAATAAGTTTCGCCTGACTATGTTATGCTTGTGCAAGTTCGTATCTTTTCATACTTGTTACTTCCAATCTCGTTAACAATCTTGATCTCCCTTAAAAAAGTAACAAGTCGCGTAAGGCGAAAATACAATATTTAGTCAAGTAGCTGTGGAACTCACAGAATGAAAGTGAACGCAATGTAATTTTTCAGCAAGACCGTATACTCGTAGCATCGTCAGTCCACCGCTCATGGCAAAGGCAGTGAAATTGACAAGAAGAGCGGGGTAGTAGTTGCGCTAAGAAGGATAGCACGCTTTTCTGTACCTCTCTTTGTTTTAACTTTCTGAGCGTGTTTTTAATCCAAACATATCATATCTATATGTTTTTGGAATCAGGAACCGACAAGGAATAAGATGAAAGTGTTTTTAAATTGATTTGGACAATTTAATTTTGATAATAATTTTTATATATTTAATTTTCAGAGCTTGTTTTTAATCCGAATATAACATATTTATATGTTTTTGGAATCAGCAAATGATGGAGAATAAGATAAACGTAAATTTGGATCGTTTTATAAATTTTTATTTTTTTTTACAATTTTCAGATTTTTAATGACCAAAGTCATTAATTAATTTTTAAGCCACCAAGCTGAAATGCAATACCGAACCCCGGGCTTCGTCGAAGATTACTTGACCAAAATTTCAACCAATTTGGTTGAAAAATGAGGGCGTGACAGTGCCGCCTCAACTTTCACGAAAAGCCGGATATGACGTCATCAAAGACATTTATCAAAAAAATGAAAAAAACGTTCGGGGATTTCATACCCAGGAACTCTCATGTCAAATTTCATAAAGATCGGTCCAGTAGTTTAGTCTGAATCGCTCTACACACACACACACACGCACACACGCACACACACACACACGCACATACACCACGACCCTCGTTTCGATTCCCCCTCGATGTTAAAATATTTAGTCAAAACTTGACTAAATATAAAAATGTGTCCGGGCGGACGTTCCGGAAGTTTATCGTGTACCAGAATATGAGGCAACCCATAGGGTAAAGGCTTTTTTGCCCCAGCAAACATGCCTGGAACTGACAACACTCCTGAGTCGGTCATGGGAGAGCTGCTCAGTTGAGCAGTTTTGAGATTGTGACCTGAATCGGACTGTGCCATTAACAGTTCTGAGATTGTGACCCGAATCGGACTGTGCCATTAACAGTTCTGAGATTGTGACCCGAATCGGACTGTGCCATAAACAGTTCTGAGATTGTGACCCGAATCGGACTGTGCCGCCATAAACAGTTCTGAGACTGTGACCCGAATCGAACTGTGCCATTACCAGTTCTGAGATTGTGACCCGAATCGGACTGTGCCTTTCACAGTTCTGAGATTGTGACCCGAATTGGACTGTGCCATTAACAGTTCTGAGATTGTGACCCGAATCGAACTGTGCCATTAACAGTTCTGAGATTGTGACCCGAATTGGACTGTGCCATTAACAGTTCTGAGATTGTGACCCGAATCGGACTGTGCCATTAACAGTTCTGAGATTGTGACCCGAATCGGACTGTGCCATAAACAGTTCTGAGATTGTGACCCGAATTGGACTGTGCCATTAACAGTTCTGAGATTGTGACCTGAATCGGACTGCCATTGACCCGAATCGAACTGTGCCATTAACAGTTCTGAGATTGTGACCCGAATTGGACTGTGCCATTAACAGTTCTGAGATTGTGACCCGAATCGGACTGTGCCATAAACAGTTCTGAGATTGTGACCCGAATTGGACTGTGCCATTAACAGTTCTGAGATTGTGACCTGAATCGGACTGCCATTGACCCGAATCGGACTGTGCCATAAACAGTTCTGAGATTGTGACCCGCATCGGACTGTGCCATAAACAGTTCTGAGATCGTTGTGACCCGAATCGGACTGTGCCATTAACAGTTCTGAGATTGTGACCCGAATCGGACTGTGCCATTAACAGTTCTGAGATTGTGACCCGAATCGGACTGCGCCATAAACAGTTCTGAGATTGTGACCCGAATCGGACTGTGCCATTAACAGTTCTGAGATTGTGACCTGAATCGGACTGTGGCATTAACAGTTCTGAGATCGTTGTGACCCGAATCGGACTGTGCCATTAACAGTTCTGAGATTGTGACCCGAATCGGACTGTGCCATAAACAGTTCTGAGATTGTGACCCGAATCGGACTGTGCCATTAACAGTTCTGAGATTGTGACCCAAATCGGACTGTTCCATTAACAGTTGTGAGTTGGTGACTTTGGCACAACACACACAAGCTGTGCTGACGATCTCGACATGGCGTACATTCGGCCATATTCTTCATCCTCGACCTGCTGTTTCCCGGCATGTGACGTGACGTAATTCTGCACCCAGACGACGACTTTTCTCTCCAGGCCGTGCACATCCTTGTAGTCTGCCACCACCACTTCGTTTGTTGCCATGGTGGCCACGTTGGCAGCGGCTTTGGAATCTTCCGACAGAAACACGGTGACTGGCAGTCCCTCCTGTCGAAGTCCAACCACCAGACCATCCGTGTCAGACACGGGTTTCGCTGTCAGCACGAAAACGTCTTTGTATTCTAGTGGTGGCGAGGATCTATCTGGAACTAGAATTAAAAAAGAAAAAAAGATTTTTTTTTGGATTGAATCGGAAAGTAAATGTATCAAATTATAAAGGACATTATGAATTAAGTAGAATTGCAATGCAACGGCACTGCATACCCCCCTCGAAGGACAAATCGTCTCTCTCTGGCTCTAGTCTCTCTCTCTCATACACACAAGCACACACACACACACACACACACACACACACACATACACACGCTCTCCCTTTTACCTCTCTCTTATACACACACACACACATACACACACACACACACACACACACACACACACGCTCTCCCTTTTACCTCTCTCTTATACACACACACACACACACACACACATACACACACACACACACACACACACACACACACATACACTTGTGCACATAAACACACGCCACGCGCGAGAGAAAGGCCCACGTGAGGGGATGACGTCACGATGCATTGATGTAAAAACATTGTGACGTCGTCTAATTGCGCAAGCATAATTGCTGCAGTCTCGGAAGTACTACCCCAATAAAGCGGCCCCGGGTGGCGTTGGATCAAAATTCGAAGAATTGGCGTGAACTTCCATTCCCAACTGTAGGTGCCTGAGGTAGAGCACGAAGATTCCTTCTTAAATTATCATATATTATCGGCATGAACATGTCTCAAGTCGATTACAGTATAGCGTTCCTGGGATACCTTCTGGCTTCTCAAATGTAAAGAATGGGTTAGATCAAATCTGAATGCTGATTTTTAACGATCGCACGGTGTTTGGAATACAAATGAAATGAAATAGAGTTCTACAGTCCCTGAATACAGTAATCATGTTCAATACTGGAGACACTTTGTTGCAGTGTGATTTAATTCTTAGCCCCCCCCCCCCCCCCAAATAAAAAAACCTTGTGAAATCAAAGAAACAGTTCATACATCATCATAAGAATGAAAGTTAAACGAACCCTGAGCTCCCACGTGAAAGTTCTTCAGCAGGGCGGCAAGACCACGACCACATTCGACACAATTCTGCGGATTGTTTTCAGGGTCGTCACAGTGCCCCAGTCCAGCATGCGAAAGATAGACCACGGGTGGCCCGTCAGTGGGGTAAGGCGTGCCGAGATCTTCATAGTTATACTGCTTGGTACCCATTCTCTTGGACTTCTGCACTTCTCGTGTGACTGAGGGCGGCGTTCGGAGCGGTTGTTTGAGGGGGATTTCAGTCAGAACCTTTGACGTCTCAATCATACGCATGCAGGCCACCCACATGTGCAGGCATTGAAGCTTCGGCAGTTGCCCACGAAGCTTGTGGATCAGGTTTTCAAAAGGTGGTCTGTTTTAACACGCAAACAAGGATTATGGCAGTTTTGTTTGTGATTAAACCTCTTCGGTGCCAGTTAATATACATATGTGTACGAACCGTTACATGTATTTGTTGGCCTAGTGGTAAGGCGTCCGCCCCGTGATCGGGAGGTCGTGGGTTCGAACCCCGGCCGGGTCATACCTAAGACTTTAAAATTGGCAATCTAGTGGCTGCTCCGCCTGGTGTCTGGCATTATGGGGTTAGTGCTTAGACTGGTTGGTCCGGTGTCAGAATAACTTGTGACTGGGTGAGACACGAAGCCTGTGCTGCGATGTCTGTCTTGTGTGTGGCGCACGTTATATGGCAAAGCAGCACCGCCCTCATATGGGCAAACAAACAAACAAACAAAAAACATGTATTTACCAGAAATGACAATTTCAAGTGAATGAATACACCACACACACACACACACATTGTTTGGTTTTTTGTTTTTGTTTTTTTTTGTTTGTTGAAAGGTTTGTTGGCCGTGAAACAGTCTGCACATGACGTCAGCTGGCTTCCCACAGACAGCAAAAGGGTTGATAGGATCATCGTATGCCTGATAGATTTTTTTATTTATTGTCCTTGTGTAACCGTGTGCCGAAACACTACGATCACCTCGGGAAGCGAAGTGCAATCAAACAGGTTTGAAAATGTTAGGGCTAATTTCTTAGCCCTATAAAAACTGTTATGCAAACCCGAAGGTTTCCATGAACATACAGACAATCGGAAACTACCACACCCTATCACAAACAGATTTCCACAAACCACGGGTGTTGACTTTAAAGGCCAACAACTCGGGTGCAGAGTCTGCTGTGAAAGGAGCGGTAGCCTCCCCTGTCACAATCGCCCCCGTTTGAAATGAACTTCGTCCCGAAGTTCCGAACCGGGAGACCACTGTCCATCCCAAGTTCGCAGAATGGGAACAGCACGAACATGTTCAGTGGTCATATTATGCCATTACCTGAACATATCATGCCGAGTCCCATCCCTGCTGGCAAGCGCCAGATGTAATAACCGTCGTGTGCCGAAACACTACGATCACCTCGGGAAGCGAAGTGCAATCAAACAGGTTTGAAAATGTTAGGGCTAATTTCTTAGCCCTATAAAAACTGTTATGCAAACCCGAAGGTTTCCATGAACATACAGACAATCGGAAACTACCACACCCTATCACAAACAGATTTCCACAAACCACGGGTGTTGACTTTAAAGGCCAACAACTCGGGTGCAGAGTCTGCTGTGAAAGGAGCGGTAGCCTCCCCTGTCCACACTTGTACGACGAGAATGAAACGATTTTGAAAAAGCGGAATGGCTATCAAACGATTGTCCCCGCCCAACCAAAAACCCGACTTTGTCCGACTGGAATACCTATGATATTAAATCGGCCGTGCTCAATTTTAAAAAAAACCGCCCTGATATGGCCCTTCGTGGTCGGCTGGGCGTTAAGCAAACAAACAAACAAACAAAAGTTTAAAAAAAGAATAAAATTATGGTACTGTGTTGGAACTGCGTGTGTTCTGTATGATGTTCTTATCTACCAATCAGTGCACCGCTGTTGTATTGTCCAAAGCTCGGGCAGAAAGCTGTAAGATACCAACCTGCCACCATAGCACATCTCGTCAACGATGACGTAGAGTTCCCCTTTATGCTTGTTCGCTGACGTCATGAGTGTCGTCACTGCTTTCTCCTGTTCTTCCTCATCCTTCAGATCAAACTCGTGCAGATGTATCCGCTGTCTTGCTGCCCGTTGTGTCGTCTGCTGGAGCTGATGGTGGATGTGGTGAGACGCTGCAAGGCTTGCTGGCCACGTGCTCAGTATCTCCACGTGTTTGTTCTCCTTTAGCCACTGCAATGCCTCGAGGAGCAGCATAAGTGACTTGCCCACACCCGGAGGTCCGGTAAAGATGACGAGAGGCCCCGCACTCTTAGATCGTATTGCATGTTGATGAGGCGTCAGTACCAAGCTAGTGAAACGTTTCCCTGTCTCCGAGGCTCCCTCTCCCTCAGTTCTCACAGTGTCCAGCG
>NC_090255.1:37826500-37836500 GCF_037325665.1 Littorina saxatilis
GACTCTTCAGGCTCTGGATGAATGGATACATGGCAGCGGAACGAAATTCAGATATGGACGGAGCAGTGAATCATTCGTGAACCCGTGTGATCCAGTTTCCTTTTTTTTTCACAATTAAATTTTAGTCGTCAGTTTGTGATTTCAATGTGACTCGCTGTAAGCTTATCTGCACTAGCACATTATTATGTACCTCTGAATCTAAACGCAAAAAACGGCTGCGATTCACACGAACGCTAGCGATGGCTTTTGACTGTTCAGAGGGACTGGCGATAGGCATAACCGTCGTCTGCTACGAGAACCACGACCTTGCGTGACCCTGCTACCGGGCTTTTCTTTTTTCAAACTTTCAAAACTTCGAATTGTACTGATCTTGTCTTGATGAAAAAATAATTATTTTATGATTTAAGAATGTTTGTGTACAGTCAAGCTGTCAATTTATTATTTAGATTTTAAAATTTAGGTCTAGCGCCAAAACGCACCGTCCGATTGTCTGATCAGACAATCCGCAAAATTAATTCTTTGAAAATTGCTCGCTCTTCACGTTGGGCACCTAGGATGTTCTCAAGCGGTGAGTGCATGTTTAAACGAAAGGGTTTTTGTACTACGTGTGTAAAAGCCTGACAGTATCTGTGATGGTTTACGGGAGGCGTACTGTGCCTTTAACCTGACAAACATTATTTTGTATGCATTCTCCAAATATTTCACAAGCGAACAACTGTTTATCTGCCACTGAATTACAGTTTACGATTATTTTACGATGTTTATTCTCTTTTGTATGCGCTTGCTACTTTCATCGCCGGTCTCTACATGTCTCTATCGTTCTTTCTCTCCCCCGCCCCCCCCCCCCCCCCCCCCCTCTCCCACCCGGGCCAACCTCTATTTCCCCTGCTACAGATCTGTCTTACTCTTTGTGTGGTTTACTTTGACCCTGTTTTTGACCCAGATAATGACAGTATATATTAGAATTTTTTTGTCCGACATCACATTTGAATTATTCACCAGGGCGCGTAATATAAGCGTTCGCTTGAGTTCGTGTCCCTATTAAATCTTGTTTTACTACTGTACCATGTCTAACCGAATAAAACCTTGTTTAAACCAAATGAAACTTTTTTTTAAAGCCTAGTTTGTTAGCTGTACAAGCACTTTTGATGAGCTGAAGTGTTTGCATTTGGTGTTAGTGCCGGTTTCTGAACACGCACACCCGCTAGGGTACACACGTCCGAGAACCCCTTGAACTGTTGAACTTTTCGCGAATCCATGTTTCTTTATCTAATCTCATTTGCTTTCCATGTGATTGTCACATGACACAATTTCTTTCAAGACTAAATAAAATAAAACAACACCCAAGCATCACATTTGCCACCAGGTTGTATGAAGAAGATGGCTGCAACTCAACTCGTAAACCCCGACCTGGTAAAAGAAAGACAGAATGCTGCGTTCAGCCCTGAACATCTCACATACTTTCTGTATGGTGGGCCTGAGAAAACCAAGAGAAAGCGGTTTCTTCGTAAGTATTGCGTTTATTTTGTTTATTCTGAAGGTAGCGGTTTTTATTTCAGTTTTATTTTTATCTTTGTGTGTGGCAAAAGTTGAATAAGATAAGTTTGCTCTCTGTGGGTTCGCAGGGTGAAAGAGTAGAGTACATGGAGCACACACGTTTCTTCGCATTTAAATCTTTACAGTAACGTAAAGTACCTCAAAAGTTGAGGCCGCACTTTTGGTCAAACATTCTTTGGGATTGCATTTCAGCTTGGAAGCTTAAACATTGATTAATTAGCTTATTCATTAAAGTTATCATTAAATTCGAATTTTTACTCACAGATTAAAAAAAGGATTGCATTGTTATACTTACTTACTGCCCGTTATGCCGGTTGGTATGTGGGGCAGCACAATCAAATCCTGAATCCACAAGTATAAAGATAGGTTATAAAGGAGCTTAGAACTAAAGAAAATCTGTCATGCAAATTAGGTCTTATATTATGTTGGCATGCTTTGCGGAGACCAGCTGGACCAGTTCTCGGTTAACAAGGGTTTCGGCTGTTAAGGTTTTAAGTAGTCTTGAAGATGAGTGATCCCAGGTTTTTAGTGTCGATCTTTAAGTTTCAGGCTGAGGGATTGATTGACTAATGAAGGAAATGCTTTGTTATCGTGTGTGTGTGTGTGTGTGTGTGTGTGTGTGTGTGTGTGTGTGTGCGTGCCGTGTGTGCGTGTATTTATGTGTGTTTGTGCGTGTGTGCAGAAAACCTAGTGATTGAGGGCGTAAAGAAGCTTGGCGTAAAGCAGTACGCCACAGTGTCGCGCGAAGAGCAGTATGAACAAGCCCTGCAGAAGTACGCCTACCTGGTCGACACTGAGAGACAGCTGGGCATCACTAACAGCACTGACAAGGCGCTGTTACATGAGTGAGTTTGGGGTTTTCTTGTCCAGTTGATGTTTATTGTCTGGGACTCATGCAGTGATCACACAGCCCAATGTGAGTGTGGCTCACTGGAGCAACCCCCCTGAGCATATTATACAGACCTGCCCACATCTGGAGACATCACGAAAGCATTTCTGGCCAGAAATCACCAGCTTAGCCCGGGCACCGCCAAGCTCTGGGGACCCACAGCCCAACTGCAGAAGACCGCGAACTTCGTGGTAGCCACACACACACACACACACACACACAAACCACACACACACACACCCACACGTGACACACACACACACACACACACAAACCACACACACACACACACACACGTGACACTCACACACACACACCACACACACACACACTACACACACACACACACAAACCACACACACACACACACACACGTGACACACACACACACACACACACAAACCACACACACACACACACACCCACACGTGACACACACACACAAACCGGGCCACACACACACACACGTGACACACACTACACACACGCACACACACAGAAAAACAGCATTCATCTGGATCTGGATCTGGATTCGTTACGTTGCAGGAACCACTGTTGGTCATCTTCGCAACCGGGATGCGGGAGAGCGCATACAATAATTTCGAATACAATAAAAGTACTGACTTTGGTGGGACAAGTCATATATACTGTCCCGTCACATCAATGTCTTTTCGCTCTTAGTCAGGGACGGATCAGATGCTTTGTAAGGGGGGGGTGCACTTTGAATTGAAAGTGAAGTTGATGGGCGCGAAGCGGCCGAATTTGCTAGGGGGGTCCGGGGGCATGCACCCCCGGAAAATATTTTGGCCCTAAGAAGCAAAATGGTGCGGTGCCATCTGGTGCCATTTGAACTTAAAAATGGTCATAGAATCAGCTTTCCAATTTTTTTTTTTTTTTTTTTGCTGGAGGGGGGGTGCACCTGCACCCTGTGCACCCCCCCCCCTCGCCCGCCCCTGTTAGTGACTTATTAAAATGTTAAAAACTGAGCTCGGTAGGTGGTCAGTGTTGGGGCAGCCCTGATGACGGCAGTCTCAGCGCTGAAGATGCTGCGCTGGCTGGCTGGGCTGGTCGTGCTGGGAGGTCTGCGTCACTCAGCTGATTCCACTCTGCGACTGTCCGTACATGTATTACATTTCTGTTCTTGAAGTTGACCGGTTATTTGATTACAAATTCAAGCAACTAACTGGTTTCAGAGCAGTGTTTCCATGCGAGTCCTTCCCCTACATCCTGCAGTACGCGGCCTTCATCAACCCCTTCACCATGCTGGCCTCCGAGGAGCAGAAAGCAAAATGGCTGCCACTGATGAAGAACTTCCGCTTAGTCGGCACTTACGCTCAGACGGAAATGGGACATGGTGAGATGGTCGATCAGCTGCATTGTGGCACCCAGTGAGAAATTCGTTTGTTCCTTTCTCCCCGAACTCATACAAATCGTGACAGTTACTCCCGGGAAACGTCTACCATTCAGTTTAGAGAGAAAGAGAGAGAGTGTTGCCCCGATGCATACACCTTTCAGTCACTAGAACCCAGACAACAACTACTTTTTTAACATAGAGCCTAGTTTCGGTTGCAACAAACCAATTTGGAATTTTACTGCATGTGGAACGGGGGTATCCTGACTCCGTTTAAGGTTAGCCCTTGTTTTGTATGTTACCACTCCGTGATTTAGAACTTTGGCATAATTACATTGCCTTTGCAATTAAAATGCTAAATACATTCTCTCCACGCTGTGATAGCCAGTTGAATATGTGGCCCAGTTGATCTAGGTTGAAGAATGTTAAAACATGAAGGTGTTACATGTAGTACGTTACTTGTTGATGTTAATGGGTGTGTGTTTTTTTCCAATACAAGAGTTCACTATTACGAGAGATGAATTTGGTCGCATTAGACATATTTTTGCAGGATCTTTTCTTCGAGGGCTGGAGACAACGGCGACCTATGACCCCAGCACCCAGGAGTTTGTCCTTCATTCACCGACCATATCCTCCATCAAGTACTGGCCGGCTGGATGTAAGTACACGTTTAAGCTCGTCTTTGGAACCATTGAGTCATAAGTAATGAGCCGTGTTCGCCGTATGTGCGGGCGTGTAACGCGAACCTTAACGCTGATGATTTTCTCAGATGTTCAGTTTTTAAGTTAGAGCTTTCAACTTTATGTGCTCCTCGGGTTTGATGACCTCCACACATGACCCACGTTTGGTTGATCCACCACACTCCAAGGCCACAGCGGGGACATGTTCGGGTCAAGAAAAGAACAATGAAAAGTTTCCCGGCCGGATGCTTTTGAGGCCAGAACTGTTCAACTTTGCACTATTATAGGTTTTCACAACGTCCAGACAAGGCCCAAGTCTGGTTGAACCTGGACACATTTCAAGGTCACAGTAGGGTCAAACTCCTTTTTCTCTCTCCAAAATGTTTACTACATGTCCCACGAATCTGTCCAGAACATTTTGGTTTTTTATGCTTAAACCATCAAACCAGCATGCAAAACCAAAAGTAACAACAGACTCAATTCTTCTTCTGCGTTCGACGGTTGTGTCTAGGGTAACAGACTCAATAAAAATGTATGTAAAGAACATAAAATCTTTGAATTCACATTAAAATATCTCAGTTTCTATAAACAATATACCAGTGGCAGACACCATTTTGTGAATGAAATTTGTCTCAGTGACTTAGTCTTTTTTTCTTTTTTTTCTTCCCTTTTTTGGATATTTTTTTAATATATATATTTTTTGTTTTACATGTATAGGCTTTATAATTATTACATTACATCACATACACAATGGGACTTCTTAGTTTTATCAGCAATGGAGATATAATGCTTGTGAGGTTTCCTATGCATGTGTTAGCATCACACTGAATTTAAACAAACAAACAGACAGACTGACAAACAAACACACAAACAGACACACAAACAAACAAATCTATTTTGTTTCAGTGGGCAAGACAGCAAATGCCTGCATCGTGATGGCGCAGCTGATCACCAAGGGACATAACTACGGCATGCACGCTTTCCTGCTGCAGATTCGGGACCTTGACACACACCAACCTCTGTCAGGTATCTAACGGAGTTTGCCTATTTATTTTATTTTTTTAAAATATTTTTGTAATATTTTTGTTTTAACTTTCTTTCATTTGGAATCGTCAAGCTTTACACACGTATTATACCTGTATTTCTGAGCACTTCATGAATCCGAAACTAAATGTTATTGTTTTCGGATAAACGAAGGGAAGTAAGCACGTTTAATGCATACGACACATATGTGTTACTGAGGAAGAAATTGTTTTGTTGTGTTTCCTACAAATCGTCGGTGAAATCGTGGGACTTCGTGAGTGACTTGGCGCCAACAGTCACTTACGAGGTCCCACGATTTCACCGACGAAATGTGCTTAAAACGAAGAAATCTGTGAAATAGAAACCATGCACAATTTTTTTTACAGTTTTGCAGTAGTTTCCGCAAGAGGAGGATTTACTTGTGTCCTGAATCTCAGTTTTGATAGCTTTATTTGATGCTGTCATTTTTGCATTTTAATAAAAGTTGAGGCCGCATTTTAAAGCTATTTCTTTGAAACTTATATCAAGTAATCTTTGGCTCAGTCCGATCCGGGCTATGGGATTGCGTTTCAGTTAATGAAATTGTCGTTCAAAGTTATTCCCAATGTTTCACACAAAAAACATAACTTAAGTTAATTAACTGTTTTGCTGCATTACTTTTTACCATTTTTTCCTCAGGAATCACAGTGGGAGACATTGGCAGCAAGTTTGGATTGAGCGCCAATGATAACGGCTTCTTGAAGATGGACAACGTCAGAATCCCTAGGAATAACATGCTGATGCGCCATTCTCGGGTACAGTTTGGCTGCTGTGTTTGGAAGCATACATAGGACCCCCCCCCCCTTCCCCCCATTTATTTAAGGCCTCCAGAAATCTTAGAAAAGTATGTCTTAAAATAAGGAATGAGTCTTTAAATGAGGGTATACATTTCGAGAGGTTATGTACAGAACAAAACACCAGAACCAACAACAGCAACACAACAGCAACATCAAAAACACACACAACTCCCCCCCCCCCCCGCCACACACACACACACATAAAAAATGTGCAAGAAGAACTATGATTTCTGTTGCATTTCAAGGAGTTTTTGTGTGCAGGTTCTTCCCGATGGGACGTACATCGAACCGAAGAACGACCGACTGATGTACGGCGGAATGACATCAATTCGAACTGACGTTGTGGGAGTAGCTTCCCGGCGACTGTGCATTGCAGTAACCATTGCCATCCGGTACAGTGCTGTCCGCAGGCAGTCCGAAATAGAGCCAGGGTAAGTGACTAATGTTTATTAATGTTCTCACAGGCCTTTAACTTATCAGCAAGGATCAAATGGCCAAACTGGGTGCAGAGGATGAACAAGAAGAAAACCCAGTGAGCTCCACAGGAATGAAAACCATCATAAAGTCTCTGCTTAAGACTCCCCCGGCGCATGACAGCTACCAGCAACTGTCAAGGCCTGAACAGGTCGTCATTTTCCGCCTGAGAACAGGGCACAACAGACTGCAACAACACCTGCACAAAAAAAACTGCGAGCCGTGCCCTCCCCCATGTGTCCCAGTGTGGAGACGCAGAGCGAGATGCAGCCCACATCCTGCAGGACTGTAGGAATCTCCAGCCCCTGAGGAGAGAGATCTGGACCAGGCCGACGACCCTCCACGAAAAGCTGCATGGACCTGTGGAGGCTCTGCATAAGACCACCAACTTAATTTCTTGAGCTGGACTCCAAATGTAAAGGCGAACGACAAGAAGAAGAAACTTAGCAAGATTAAAGAAACAGTCCTTACAGTAAAACCACATAGTCTTCTTCTCGCTATGTCAGATCTTCCTAAGGTTTTTTTTACGCAGTGCGCGATTCTTAGCAATAACCAGTGGGCTTTGTGCGAGTGTTTAAAATAAATTCAAATGTGTGTGTGTGTGTGTGTGTGTGTGTGTGTGTGTGTATGTGTGTGTGTGTGTTGTGTGTGTGTGTGTGTGTGTTTTGTGTTTGTGTGTGTGTGTGTGTTTTGTGTGTGTTTTGTGTGTGTGTGTGTGTGTGTGTGTGTGTTTTGTGTTTGTGTGTGTGTGTGTGTTTTGTGTGTTTTGTGTGTGTGTGTGTTTGTGTGTGTGTGTGTGTGTGTGTGGACTGGGTGGCCGAGTGGTAACGCACTTGCGCTCGGAAGCGAGAGGTTGCGAGTTTGACCCTGGGTCAGGGCGTTAGCAATTTTCTCCCCCCTTTCCTAACCTTGGTGGTGGGTTCAAGTGCTAGTCTTTGGGATGAGACGAAACATCGAGGTCCCTTCGTGTACACTACATTGGGGGTGTGCACGTTAAAGATCCCACGATTGACAAAAGGGTCTTTCCTGGCAAAATTGTATAGGCATAGATAAAAAATGTCCACCAAAATACCCGTGTGACTTGGAATAATAGGCCGTGAAAAGTAGGATATGCGCCGAAATGGCTGCGATCTCGGCTGGCCGATGCGAATGCGTGATGTATTGTGTAAAAAAAAATCCATCTCACACGGCATTGAATATGTGCGCGATATAAATTGCATAAAAATTTTTTTTTAAAAAATCCCTGCGCTTAGAACTGTACCCACGGAATATGCGCGATATAAGCCTCATATTGATTGATTGATTGTGTGTGTAAAACGTATTCATAAAAACATTTTGGGTTTAAAGAGGACGCAGTCTAGATGTGACTTAGCGAAGGGATCTTCCCACTCATGCTTACAAGTTAGATCTATTTCAGGGCAGGAGAGGTACAGGTGCTAGACTTCCAGACACAGCAGTACCGTCTGTTCCCCCAGCTGGCTGCTGCCTACGCCACCACCTTCGCCAGCACCACCATCTCTGCGTTCTACAGAACGGTGTCCCCACACATTGAGAGAGGGGACTTGCAGGAACTCCCAATGGTATAATTAAACTGCGCTAACAAATTATTGCACCTTTTTTTGTACTTCAACTAAAACGTCCATTCCCGTGCCATGTTATTCAAACTTTCTATATGCAATTAACAGCACTCAACTTGGCACACTTTTCGCATCAAAGTACTTTTGTGTGTGCATATTTTAGAGGGTGGTCAACTATTTGTCTGGACCGGCACGGTTGGCCTAGTGGTAAGGCGTCCGCCCCGTGATCGGGAGGTCGTGGGTTCGAACCCCGGCCGGGTCATACCTAAGACTTTAAAATTGGCAATCTAGTGGCTGCTCCGCCTGGCGTCTGGCATTATGGGGTTAGTGCTAGGACTGGTTGGTCCGGTGTCAGAATAATGTGACTGGGTGAGACATGAAGCCTGTGCTGCGACTTCTGTCTTGTGTGTGGCGCACGTTATATGTCAAAGCAGCACCGCCCTGATATGGCCCTTCATGGTCGGCTGGGCGTTAAGCAAACAAACAAACTATTTGTCTTACTAAATTAGGGGCATTCACTCTTTCACAACCGATACAAACCCGACGGAGTTATTTCTTAACAACGTCTATTCTTGCTGCTGTGTTAGCTTTCTACTGAGAGGACGCGACGAATGGGATAATATACGTCCGTATTAACGAAAAAAATGAAAGATGAAATTGAAAAAACAGTCACAACACAATGTATTTTCTGTGTCTGTGTAGTTACACGCACTGTCAGCTGGTCTCAAGGCCTACACTTCATGGACGTGTGCTGACGGGGTAGAGGTGTGTCGTCTGGCCTGTGGGGGTCATGGTTACAGTGAGGCCAGCGGTCTGCCCAAGGCCTATGTGGACACCACTGCTGCTTGTACCTACGAGGGCGAGAATTATGTTTTAATTCTTCAAACTGCAAGGTGAGTCCCATGCGTGTGATTAGCAATCTGCCCAAGGCCTATGTAGACACCACTGCTTCTTGTACCTAAGAGGGCGAGAATTATGTCCTGACTCTTCAGACTGCGAGGTATGTTTGTGTGTGACTCATCTTGGTAGTTAGTGAGTCACAGGAATCAGCAGTGTTCGTCTGTATGGACAGCTTTAAAACCTAACACACTTCCAGGGTTGGATGACCTTAAGAGATGATGATGAAAGTCAGGTGCAGCCACCCTCTTCAATTGTCAAGGTCACAGCAGGGTCGAGTTTTGTGTAAAAAAAATGTGTGTGTGTGTGCGTGCGTGCGAGCGTGCGTGCGTGCGTGAGTATGTGTCAGTGTGTGTGTGCGTGCGCGTGCGTGCGTGCGTATGTGCGGCCAGTGTGTACATGTGTGTGTGTGTGTGTGTGTGTGTGTGTGTGTGTGTTTGTGTGTGTGTGTGTGTGTGTGTGTGTGTGTGTGTGTGTGTGTGAGGCTGAATTTGTCAGTTGTACACACATACGTTTCAACCATGTAGTAAAACTCCACATTTCACCCACACAGGTATCTGATGAAGTGTTGTCGCATGCTGGCTGAAGGGGAACAAGTACCAGAGGTCATGGACTTTCTGCGACCTTCGACCTCTGAGACCAGCAGGCTGGATGCTCGCCTTGTGATGGGGGATCTGATCCAGGCCTTCGCTCACCGTGCTGCAAGGTGAGAACGT
>NC_090255.1:37841500-37871500 GCF_037325665.1 Littorina saxatilis
GGTAAATACTCAGATATTTGGCTGGTAAACAGTACAATTCAAATAAAAACAAGAAATTCCTCCGAGGTAGGAAAAACACCCCCGTTGGTCAAAGGGAAATAACCATTCTCACTGCCACCAACTGAGAAGGTTATTTCCCTTTGACCATTAGTATGTCCCTCTATAAGTCCTTGTAGAATCTTAATCCACCAATAACTCCCTAACCGTGTGTTTGACTGGTCCCAATTTTTGTAAGGACCGTCTCAGGAATGTATAGAACCTGTTCACCAAGTTTGGTGACGATCGGTCCGTTCATTCTTGAGATCTATATGCGAACACAAACACAC
This sequence comes from Littorina saxatilis, assembly GCF_037325665.1. NCBI lineage: Eukaryota > Metazoa > Mollusca > Gastropoda > Littorinimorpha > Littorinidae > Littorina > Littorina saxatilis. Next base: position 37,841,827 of record NC_090255.1, read on the forward strand.
ACACAAACAAACACATCGACCGAATCCTATACACACCCCTATACCGGGGGTGTAATGACAGCCCTGCTAAGTAGCAGTGCCCCCTTAATGATTGAATTATGAATGAACTATTGAACCAGTGGGCTACATAATTATGCATGAGTCATTTAATGACTGAACTATGAACGAATGAAATAATAGACCAGTGGACAGATGTATGCTTTAATTATTTATAATTATAAACGAATGCATGACTTAACTGAACCGTGCTTGCCGGTGGGCGGAATGAATGACCTTTCATGGACCAGTGGACTACAAAATGCGTCCTTTGATGATTAAATTATGAATGAATGAATCAATGAATAACAAGAAATTCCTCTGATAGGAAAAACACCCTCGTCAAAGGGAAATAACCTTCTCAGTTGGTGGCAGTGAGAATGGTTATTTCCTTTTGACCAACGGGGGTGTCCGTCTATAAGTCGTTGTATAATTTTAATCCACCAATAACTCCCTAACCGTGTGTTTGACTGGTCCCAATTTTTGTAAGGACCGTCTCAGGAATGTATAGAACCTGTTCACCAAGTTTGGTGACGATCGGTCCGTTCATTCTTGAGATCTACTTGCGAACACAAACACACAAATACCGCCACAAACACACAAACACATCGAGTGAAACCTATACACACCCCTATACTGGGGGTGTAAATAGACCACCGGTAAAGCCCGTCCTTAACGGTGCCAAGTCGACTACGTGAAGTATACTTCGTGAAGCTGGCCGCACAAAGCATTAGCACTGAGTTTTTGGTAAAAAGACAAAGAATTGTTGAATTCGGTCTCAATTAACGAGACAACCTTACAGATGTGCTTATTAATAATCAAATCATCTATGGTGGAATTAATGGACTAATATAATGCAGGGCCATCCCTGGACTTATGACCTAAATATTTGTTCTTTAATGATTGAATTGTGAATGAATGAATTAGTGGATCAAAGTGCTATACTGGAGTGTCCTTTAAATTTACAGTGTGATCTGACTGGAAGGTCATGTTCAGGTGTTGTAATGTGAAATACTAAAAATACCATAAGCCATACGATTGTTCTTAAACATGCAGCAGAAATACTAAACACAGCAATGCCACCAATGTATGTGCCTGTGGTTGATGAGACTCATTATTCACTGACGCATGGGGGTTATCATGCATGCATAGTATTGTGACAAATTAGTGATGCAGCAGAAATTAAAAACAGCAATGGCATCAATAAATGGGCCTGTGGTTGATGAGACTCTACTCTGTTCTATTATTCACTGACGCATGGGGGTTATCATGCATAGTATTGTGACAAATTAGTGATGCAGCAGAAATTAAAAACAGCAATGGCATCAATGCATGCGCCTATGGTTGTTGGATGATCTACTCTGTACTATTAGTCACTAACGCAGGGGGTTATAATGTATAGTATTGTGATAATAAGTTAGTGATTACATGACATATGTCATGTACTTACACGTGGTCATACATTTTATGATAAAAGATAATCTGCTACTGTTTGTTAGCATTTGAATTCGCTGTATGATGCAAGTTCTTGTTTTTTTCTTAAATGTTTTGTTTTTATCCTTAATTTGTTTTTAATGAAATTTCAATTCAGACCCTTCTGTCTACTTGGTAGTGTGCCATTTGTACTTGTGCATGAGGAGACTTAATAGTTTTCTTGACTGTGTTTTGTTTTTAGTCATGTGCCTGTACCAGACATAGAGCGTGGCATATGTTTTCTGTTATCAAATAAGTGAACGCACATGATGTTACATGTAATCAAATGTGCACTCTTGTGCAATCTCCTCTCTTTTTTTGTATGTGTCACGGTGTGTGTGTGTGCCTCTCTGTGTGTGTGTGTGTGTGTGTGTGTGTGCCGGTGTGTCAGTGTGTGTGTCACTACAGTGTGTGTGTGTGTGTGTGTATGTGTGTGCATGTCACGCATGCGTGTGTGTGTGATACTGTGTGTGTGTTACCTTTCCGCTCCGACATGGGCTACAAAGTAGACATACAAGAATACACCCACCCCCCTCCAAACAAACACAAGGCATGCAAAAAAACAAAAACACCTATACCCCTGCTGTCGGCAATGGGATTTAAACCAACAACCATCCACTTTCTCTTGCTTGCGTGTAATTTTCAGTTGAAACGAAAGACAAGTTGAAACAAAAATATAAAGTTGCCAGGAACATGGCACGTAATTATTGACATTTACTGATTTAATTTCTGTCTAGCGGGCTGGGCCTGTTTGGGTACACGTGTACCTTCTTGCGTCCACTGCTACAGTTCGGACGTACCTGTCAGACAATCTGACCTGTTACTGTAAACAAGATGGCGGCAAACCAAAACGTAAACGCTGATCTTACCAGAGAAAGACAAAATGCAACGTTCAGTCCTGAACAACTCACATACTTTCTGTACAATGGACCCGAGAAAACTAAGAGGAAGCGCTTTCTTCGTAAGTATTGCATTTATTTTGTTTATTTTGATGTAAAGTTTCACTTGCAGCAAAGTCCAAAGTCCTACACATCTCATCTGTTAAAAGTTCGTCTGCTCTCACTCTCACTCTCAGGTCTTCTTCTTCTTCTTCTTCTTCTTCTTCTTCTTCCGAATCATGAACTGGGTCCTTTTGGACGTTTTAAGTTCAGCGAGTGGAGTTTTAAGTAGAGGTGGTTAAAATAGGTCTGTGGTCGGCCCAGGCTCGGTAAAAGTTTAAAACGTGTAGGCTATGTACACTGTTTTGTGGCTATCGATTGTTTTTCGAAATCTGTTGGTTTTGAAAGGAACCTATAGCTTCTTCTTCTTTTTTTCCTTCTCGTTCGCTCCTGAAAGGATCTGATAGGTAGTCTACCTATTCGAAATCTCCGCACACATTGGCCTTGTCAGTATATTATCTTCAGTTTTTGTTTATTAAATATGATAATCTTTTTAGGCTAATGATATACTTTACTTGATGCACGCTGAAAGCGTCACATGTTATGTTATGTTACCATGCTGTACATTCTGTGTAGTTCGTACATTCTGTGTAGTTCGTTCAGCAAGGCTCGCATCAATAATGCAGGAAAACGGCAGTCACGTTGGTTTTCTAGATTCTTTATTGATTGTTCCTGTCTCTAGTTGAGTCACTTGAGAAAAAGTGACTCTATGTAATCGGTCAGTGTTAGTCTGTCCGGCCGGCCGTCCGTAGACACCACCTTAACGTTGGACTTTTCTCGGAAACTATCAAAGCGATCGGGCTCATATTTTGTTTAGTCGTGACCTCCAATGACCTCTACACTTTAACGATGGTTTCGTTGACCTTTGACCTTTTTCAAGGTCACAGGTCAGCGTCAAAGGAAAAATTAGACATTTTATATCTTTGACAAAGTTCATCGGATGTGATTGAAACTTTGTAGGATTATTCTTTACATCAAAGTATTTACATCTGTAGCCTTTTACGAACGTTATCAGAAAAACAAGGGAGATAACTAGCCTTTTCTGTTCGGCAACACACAACTTAACGTTGGGCTTTTCTCGGAAACTATAAAAGTGACCGGGCTCAAATTTTATGTGAACGTGACTCATTGTGTTGTGAATAGCAATTTCTTCCTGTCCATCTGATGCCTCATATAATATTCAGAACTGCGAAAGTGACTCGATCGAGCGTTTGCTCTTCTTGTTCCGTTGGTAATGTCAATAATCACCGGCACGGTTGGTCTAGTGGTAAGGCGTCCGCTCCGTGATCGGGAGGTCGTGGGTTCGAACCCCGGCCGGGTCATAAAATACAAAAAGTTCAGTTAGCCGGTTGCCTGGTTTGGTCAGCAAACCAGTCCAACAGGAAAATACCTAATATGTATGCTTTAATGCCATCAGCTTAAACTATAATTTAAACTACAAACAAGAGTAATTTAACTTGTTTCCCTGACTATTACAATGACACTGAGTGAGTGAATGTGTGTGTTGTGTGTGTGTGTGTGTGTGTGTGTGTGTGTGTGTGTGTCAGGCATGGGAATTGTCCTCCGAACGGCGGATTTCCGCCGAATTATTTTTTTGTTCCGCCGAAAAAGCGAAAGTGTCCGCCGAAAAAATAAAGGGGGGAGGCACACAAAAAAAGCACCGGTTACTTTTGCCTTTGCGCAAAAGCCCGCGAAAACTGTCCGTACTTTGTTCACGCACTGCTACCGCCCGCCTCAGTTACTTGAACTTTTATTGAAAGTAAACCAGATTGCACAGATTGTGTTACAAGTTACATTTTCCTGTTTGTCTCAACAGATCAATTTTTTAACAAATTTAAACCATATAATACATGTATATATTTTTTTTCTTCAAAAAAGCAAAAATTGGTACTAAAAACTCTGATTCTAAAAACAGAATTTAATGGCAAACTTGGAGCTCAGATGACACCAGATTGCACCATCTGGGTTCTTTGGAGAAAAATTTTTCCGGTGGGGCATGCCCGCGGACCCCCCTAGTAAGGCTAGACGCTTCGCGTCTTCAGTTATAAATGTTCAGCCTTTTTTACAATTTTCAATTCCCATGCCTGGTGTGTGTGTGTGTTTGAAACTATAAAATAGTTAATCTACAATAACAATGTTACATTTAACATACACAATAATTACAGACAAAATAATCACTCTGTCACATTGGTTTGCTTGAATTTTGTGTGTGTAGAAAACCTTGTGATTCAAGACCTGCGAAAGCTTGGTTTCAAGCAGTATGCCACAGTATCGCGCGAGGAGCAGTATGAACAGGGCCTGCAGAAGTACGCCTACCTGGCTGACACTGAGAGAAAACTGGACGTCACCAGCAGCACTGACAAGGCATATATTGTTGAGTGAGTGAATGCTATTACAGTTGAACCACCCCCTCCCCCCTGCCCCCTTTTTGAGACCCTGTAAATTTAAGGCCTCCCACCTTTTTTATAAGACCTTGCTTTTTCTGACTTTCTGACTTACTAAACTCTGTAAATTTACACCCATTTTAAGACTCCCCCTTTTTGAGACCTGATTTTCTCAGATTTTTTAATTTCCGAAAAAGGGGGGATGTATGTGTGTGTGTTCAACTGCATACGTTTTTTTCTGGAGTAACTCTTGTCTTGGCTTTTATTGGCTGTAGATGAGTTGTGCCCCTTAGCTTACTGAGATTAGGAATTTCTAATTCTCAACAAAATAGTTAAAGCTGGCCTTGTTTCGCAGCCATTCAGGATTCAAACAACAGTTTTGAGTCATTTTTGTTGTTGCAAACCGGCCTCCCTGGGACTGAGCATGCTCCACAGCACACCTGATGCACACAATTTAATGTATAGCTTAAAAGAACAGCAGAAAGGTATCATTCTTGAACAATTAAGTGCACCTAAACCAGTGCCGCCTCTCAGTGCAGAATCTATGAAGTTCCCATAAAATGTAACTAAACGTTCTAATCAAGCAAGGCTCCCTCTCAGCTTCTCAAGCAGTGTCTCTCAGCATCAAAGGGGTAAAGCGATTTTGCAGACAATTGCGGCTGTTACAGGATCTGGATTATATTGGGTGCTATATAATTGGGTGCTTTTTTGACTCGCATGCGAAGCAAAAGTGAGTATGTGTATACTCACCCGAGTCGTCCGTCCGTCCGTCCGTCCGTCCGTCCGTCCGTCCGTCCGTCCGGAAAACTTTAACGTTGGATATTTCTTGGACACTATTCAGTCTATCAGTACCACATTTGGCAAGATGGTGTATGATGACAAGGCCCCAAAAAACATACATAGCATCTTGACCTTGCTTCAAGGTCAAGGTCGCAGGGGCCATAAATGTTGCCTAAAAACAGCTATTTTTCCCATTTTTCCCATTTTCTCTGAAGTTTTTGAGATTCAATACCTCACCTATATATGATATATAGGGCAAAGTAAGCCCCATCTTTTGATACCCGTTTGGTTTACCTTGCTTCAAGGTCAAGGTCACAGGAGCTCTTCAAAGTTGGATTGTATACATATTTTGAAGTGACCTTGACCCTGAACTATGGAAGATAACTGTTTCAAACTTAAACATTATGTGGGGCACATGTTATGCTTTCATCATGAGACACATTTGGTCACATATGATCAAGGTCAAGGTCACTTTGACCCTTATGAAATGTGACCAAAATAAGGTAGTGAACCACTAAAAGTGACCATATCTCATGGTAGAAAGAGCCAATAAGCACCATTGTACTTCCTATGTCTTGAATTAACAGCTTTGTGTTGCATGACCTTGGATGACCTTGACCTTGGGTCAAGGTCACATGTATTTTGGTAGGAAAAATGTGTAAAGCAGTTCTTAGTGTATGATGTCATTGCTGTCAAGGTCAAGCATGTGAGTCGTATGGGCTTTGCCCTTCTTGTTAAGCATTGGGTATAGTGCTTATTATCCTCTCAGGTGCCTGGAGACTGTTCTGCATGATTCTCACTCACTGTTGTCTATATTAAGAGAGCTTACTTCCCTTGTTTTTATTTTCATTTCAGAGCGGTGTTTCCCTGCGAGGCCTTCCCCTACGCCCTGCACCATGCAGCCTTCGTCAACACGTTCGCTATGCTGGCCTCCGAGGAGCAGAAAGCAAAATGGCTGCCCCTGATGAAGGATTTCCACTTGGTCGGCACTTACGTTCAGACAGAAATGGGACATGGTGAGCTATAAACTATTGTTCTTTTCAACAAGTTTTTTAATTCATATTTTCTGCTTGAGACATTCTTCTCAAAGCTAATTCATCCTAATGTAATACGCTTTGAAAATGTCTTGTTTTTGGTTAACATACATTCTATACAGTACAAATGAAATTACAGTTATACATCATTTGCACTTTCTGTTACACACACACAGACACACATACATTTGCACACAAGCCAGTTCAACTATATTGGAAATATACCATTGTCCATTGCGGGATGGTTTATAATTTCTGACACAGCTTTGCAGTCAAATTAGTTGTGCGTTACCTAAGCATTTTTGTTTTGTTGGGGTACAAGACTGTCTATGTTAAGTATAGTGCTCGAACTTATTATAATTGATTGTATGTTGTATTGAATATGTTTCAATCCGTCATATCCACTCTATTATTATCTGACATCTATGCATTGCATGACAAATTGTAAAATTGCCTGAATAAAATATCTTTGAAGAAAAAAAGAAGAAAAAAAAGAAGAAAAAGCAAGGACATGCTCCAAAAATATAAAGAAAGCAATCCATACAAAAAAGAAGAAAAAAAGTATAGTTCTCGAAGGATGCCTCAATTTGATTTTCATACTGTGTGCAGGGTCTTTTCTTCGAGGGCTGGAGACGACAGCAACCTATGACCCCAGCACCCAGGAGTTTGTCCTTCACTCACCGACCATATCCTCCATCAAGTACTGGCCGGGGGGATGTGAGTTTTTTTCTCCACACTGTTTGCTGAATGATGACTGTAATGAAAATGTTGATGTATGTGTAGTATGACACACACATAGACAACACTGTGAAGGCAACTGTCTAGAAATGATTACACTGTATTGAAGATGTGACTAAAAGGTAAGGTTAAACACAAGCACAAAGTAGAGAGTACTGAATTAGCAATTAATAGCTAGACAGTTCACTGTGGTAGCTGAATACAGACTGCTGCGGAGGCAGGGCTATTAAGCTGAGGCTGGCTGTGTGGCCAGGCAATATGGATAACCACGACAAGTGAGCAGATATCACTACTTCTTCTTCTTCTTCTGCGTTCGTGGGCTGAAACTCCCACGTACACTACGTGTTTTTTGCACGAGTGGAATTTTACGTGTATGACCGTTTTTACCCCGCCATTTAGGCAGCCATACGCCGCTTTCGGGGAAAGCATGCTGGGTATTTTTGTGTTTCTATAACCCACCGACCTCTGACATGGATTACAGGATCTTTTTCGTGCGCACTTGGTCTTGTGCTTGCGTGTACACACGGGGGTGTTCGGACACCGAGGAGAGTCTGCACACAAAGTTGACTCTGAGAAATAAATCTCTCGCCGAACGTGGGGACGAACTCACGCTAACAGCGGCCAACTGGATACAAATCCAGCGCGCTACCGACTGAGCTATATCCCCGCCCTATATCACTACAATGACCAGGATCATGTTATGAAGAATTTAATTTGCTTTGCCATAGCATAAAAGCCATTGAGGAATTCAAAAAATAACTCTGTCTGGTGTTAATGGGTTTTGGGAGAGTTGCTTTTCCTTGGAAACACTGAGGCAAACTGCACCTGACATTGTAGGCCAATAACTTTAGCAAGAGGCATGATTCCAAAAGTGGTCAGCGTTCAGTGTGCATGAATTGAGGGACACGATCATATCAACATTTACTCTGATATACTGCACCAATGTGGGTACAGTGGAACCCCCCTTTTAAGACTCCCTCCTTTTTAAGACCCTGTTTTTTTTCAGACTTTCTTTTCATAACCTTTGTAAATTTACCCCCATTTTAAGCCTCCCTCCATTATAAGACCTAATTTTCTCGGATTTCTGGAGGTAGAAAAGAAGGGTTCTACTGTACTTTCTACTGTACGGGGGCCCGGTAGCTCAGTTGGTAGAGCACTAGACTCGTGATCGAAAGGTCGCAGGTTCGAATTCGGGCCGGGACGGACACGGGTCAACTTTATGTGCAGACCCAGAGACGGAAGCCATGTCCCACCCCCGTGTCATCACAATGGCATGTAAAAGACCTTGGTCATTCTGCCATAAGTGCAGGTGGCTGAATACACCTAAACACGCAGACACCTGGGTAGCGCGACTCCGTTGCTGCTAGCTTTCCACTGGGAGGAAGCGACCCGAATTTCCCAGCGATGGGACAATAAAGTAATGAAAATGAAAATGAAAATGAAAAAGAGTGTTATTTTGAGTGCACAGTGCAGAAAGCTGTACATGGGAGCGTCAAGGTCACTCTAACTTGCATGGACACGTGCCAAAACTAAACAGCCTGACTGCTTTACATGCAGCGTGGGAATTTTGTTGTGAATTAATTTCTTAAAAAGCTCATTTATAGCGGGGAAATATGTTCACTCATAATTCGTATTTGTTTCAGTGGGCAAGACTGCCAATGCCTGCATCGTGATGGCACAGCTAATCACCAAGGGACATAACTATGGCATGCACTCTTTCCTGCTGCAGATTAGGGACTCTGACACACACCAACCGTTGCCAGGTATACTCTGTGGTTCTTGAAATATTGTCGTTTGAATGTTAATTGATGATAGACTCGTCCCATCTGTTTATGCCTGTCAGTCAAAAACTAGACAGCTTCGATTAAGCTCCACCCACTCTCTCAATGTGCCATGTTGATCTGCTGGCTTAAAAATGGCGTGGTCAAAGTATATGTAATGAAAAATCAAGTGTAATAACTCCACTAATGTTTTGTGTCAAATGTGTTAATTACATCATTTCCTCTCTGGTTGACATTGATTTTGAATCTGCCGCTCTCTCTGGGCCAAGAAAAAGGAAAGCTATGGAAATGCATGTTTAGGCCTAAAAAAAAAATAGGTGTGGTTGCGGTAACCCGACCTACCCTATTTTTGGGGGCCGACCCTATAACTTTTGATTACATTTGTCAAAAAAATACCAAAAAACCCCAAGTAAACGAGTGCAGAAAACGCAATGAAAGCGAAAGCGCCCGAGTCGCACACTTATTTCCCTGTCAAGTAGGTTTAATTTGTACACATTAGAAAAAAAAGTTTAAAAAAAAACAAAGTGATTGCCTACCTTCCTACCCTATTTTTTTGGGCTATGTTACCGTAACCACACCTATTATTTTTTTTGGCCTTAGCATGATTCATCGTGTGAGATGTTTGTTTAAACATTTTGTGAAAAATATGCCCTTTCATCACATACACTGTCGCACATGCAGACTATAACACGAATTGACAGGATAGGGACTGTGTTATTCACCTGATTTTGACCACTTATGATTGAATGTTAACGTTTCACAGGAATCGCGGTGGGAGACATTGGGAACAAGTTTGGATTCAACGCCAACGACAACGGCTTCTTGAAAATGGACAACGTGAGAATCCCTAGGAACAACATGCTGATGAGGCATTCTCAGGTATATATATATGTCGTGCCGAATTCACGGAATTGCCGAATTCGCGGAATCGGCAACATTTTTGCCCATTTCGCGTAATCGGCAAAACGCTGCCCATTACATGAAATCGGCAGCGTTTTGCCGAAAATACAGAAAGGCCTCTAAAATTTGCCCATTTCGCAAAAGCAACAGCCAGTCTGTTACTTTTTGTGTCACCAGAACATTGCATTAACATTGTTTTACCTCCCTACTATGTTTTGTATGGTCTATGTTAGTCTGTGTCGAGCATGACTCCGGAAATGCACGAAAACTACATTTTTTGCAATAACTTTCCATAACTGATCGATTATTGCAATATCTATCCATTCGAGTATCTAGTTGTCTAAGTGTGATGATATCTCAGGCATTTGAGAACTTTAAAACCAAAAAGTGGCTGCCGATTTCTCAAAATGGGCAAATTTTAGAAGCCTTTACGCGTTTTCGGCAAAACGCTGCCGATTTTGCGTAATGGGCAGCGTTTTGCCGATTACGCGAAATGGGCAAAAATGTTGCCGATTACGCGAAGACGGCAATTACGTGAATTCGGCATGACATATACGCTGGAGTGATATGAATATAGTGTCACGCTCATAAGATAATTGCCCATGTACTTTTTTAAAACGCAAAAAACTTTCTTTGGTTTCTGAACAATCTGCCCATCTCAATTTAGTTACAAATTGCAAACTGCCTCGAGCGGTGACAGCTGGATAAATGTGAGTTAAAGAGCTGACAGCAACATTTTCAATCAGCAAAACTGTTTAACAACCCACAAAGAGCTTTTGCATACTTTCACATTCTCAAAACAAGTCTTCCTGTTTCATAAAGAAAAAGTGCCTAACTCAAGAAACGAGATCGGCTTTTTTGCTTACGTTACCATGGGAAATACCCGTGTGACCTGGAATAATAGGCCATGAAAGGTGGATGCAGCGCCTAAAGGCAGTCGATCTACTGGCCGATGTGAATGCGTGATATATTGTGTACAAAATTCCATCTCGCACGGCATTAATAGGTAACATGCTCCTTGAGTCGCCTTGTGTGGTGAGATACGTGCGCGATATAAATCCTCGTAAATAAAATAAACAATGGTTTCCGATGGTCTGAGAGTTTGTACTCTCGAACACATGATAGATACCCTTCCAGTAGCTTCCCCTGTAGTTACACTACAGAAATGCCTAACACTGAGATAGGTATTTTTCTTATGAGCGTGACGATAGTGTAGTTTGCAGACAGCATGGATTTATGTTTTGGGCAAACCTGCTGCTATAACCATGAAGGTTTGGGCAATTTTCAGAAATTTTATTTTATTTAAGGCAGGGGTGATGTCACCTTTCCTCTACTGTGAAAAGTTTGGTGATTTAAAAAGAAGAATGTAACTATAATGAATGTTAGAATTCAATACAGTCGATCTTTGAAGTGGACGAGAGAAAAACAAGAGACTAATAATAATGATTAAAAAAAAACACTACTGAGCTTGAGTTGTTCTGTTTGCTCCTTAATGGGGAACATCCACAGTCTATCTGTTCTGTACATCTCTGTATAACAAGTTTTGTAGGGTGTGCAAAAAGAAGAATGATTTCAGCTTTTGATGTTTTTTGTGTGCACACAGATTCTTCCAGATGGAACATACATCAAGCCCAAGAATGACCGACTGATGTATGGTGGAATGACCTCACTTCGGGCTGGAATTGTGGGAACAGCTTCCCGTAGGCTGTGCATTGCAGCCACCATTGCCATTCGGTACAGTGCTGTACGCAGGCAGTCCAAGATAGAACCAGGGTAAGCTGAGCGATGAAAATGTTCAGAATTATCTTGTTTTTTTCTTCTATTGGCTGTGGAAGATTTGTGTTCCTTTCAAACAGCAATTAAGGGCAAACATTGCGACTAATCAGCATGTTGAATCAAGCGATCGTAGACGTCTCAGTGATATAGAACTTCTGATTTGAAGTTTGTAAAGTGTTTGATTGATATGACGTTGTTTTGTTTCTTCTTCTTCTTCTTCTGCGTTCGTGGGCTGAAACTCCCACGTTCACTCGTGTTTTTTGCACGAGTGGAATTTTACGTGTATGACCGTTTTTTACCCCGCCATTTAGGCAGCCATACGCCGTTTTCGGAGGAAGCATGCTGGGTATTTTCGTGTTTCTATAACCCACCGAACTCTGACATGGATTACAGGATCGTTTTCGTGCGCACTTGGTCTTGTGCTTGCGTGTACACACGGGGGTGTTCGGACACCGAGGAGAGTCTGCACACAAAGTTGACTCTGAGAAATAAATCTCTCGCCGAACGTGGGGACGAACTCACGCTGACAGCGGCCAACTGGATACAAATCCAGCGCGCTACCGACTGAGCTACATCCCCGCCCCGTTTTGTTTCAAACATGCACATCCAAGCTCACTTTTCTATGCCGCCATGATTGTTGCCTGCTGTGATTAGTTAATTGCCACTGATTACTGGAATAGTCAGAAATCTGATTGGGAAGATAAATAGCGGCTGGTGTTTGGATGTACACAGAATGAAGCAGCCACAATAGTGTCAAGAATTGTTTCTAGTTTACTGCTCTGAAGAGATTTTGTATAGAAGCAGCCCTCTCATATACACGGTTTATGTGTTTCAGGGCAGGAGAGGTTCAGGTGCTTGACTTTCAGACCCAGCAGTACCGCTTGTTCCCCCAGCTGGCTGCAGCCTACGCCACCACCATCGCCAGCACCGCTATCAACATGTACTACAGCAAGGCGGCCACTCACATCGAGCAAGGAGACTTGCAGCAGCTTCCTCTGGTGAGCTATTTCTTATGAACTGCTACCTTTGAACCACTCTCTCCTGCCCCTACCCTATCCATGTACAACAGCAAAGTGTCTGCTTGATTATAACAAGGAAAGAGATTTGCAGCAACTTGCAACTTGCACTGGTTTGGCATTCCTTCACAGGCTCCTCTGACGGGCGCAGTGGCATGGCGGTAAGACGGTAAGACGTCGACCTAATAATCGGGAGGTCGTGAGTTCGAATCCCTGTCGCTGCCGCCTGGTGGGTTAAGAGTGGAGATTTTTCCGATCTCCCAGGTCAACTTATGTGCAGACCTGCTAGTGACTTAACCCCCTCCGTGTGTACACTCAAGCACAAGACCAAGTGCGCACGGAAAAGATCCTGTAATCCATGTCAGAGTTTGGTGGGTTATAGAAACACGAAAATACCCAGCATGCCTCCCCCGAAATTGGCGTATGCTGCCTGCATACAGGTAAAAATCCACTTGTGCTAAAACATGAGTGAACATGGGAGTTGCAGCCCATGAACGAAGAAGAAGAAGAAGAAGCACTTCCGTCAGGCGCAGTGGCCTAGTGGATAAGATGCCGGCCTTCCATGCGAAAGGTTGAGTGTTCGAATCCCGGCCGCGTCTGGTGGGTTAAGGGTGGAGATTTTTCTGATCTCTCATGTCAAGTTATGGGCAGACATACTAAGTGCCTTATCCCCCTTCATGTGCACACGCAAGTACAAGACCAAGTCAGAGCGCATGGAACAAACCTGTAATTCATGTCACAAAATATGCTAAACATGCCTCCCCCCAAATCTGGGTATGGATGCTTAAATAGTGGGGTAAAATCCCATGTCAATGAAGAACCAGAGGGGGGGGGGGGGGGGGGGGGGGGGAGGGGGGCACTCATTTGAGCTCTGATGTGCATATTTTCCAAAGAAAAGTGCATAATATTAATTTTAACGGTCGCTGCCATTTTGTGTCTTATTTTCTAGCTACACGCACTGTCAGCTGGTCTCAAGGCCTACACTTCCTGGACGTGTGCTGACGGGGTAGAAGTGTGTCGTCTGGCCTGTGGAGGTCATGGTTACAGTGAGGCCAGCGGTCTGCCCAAGGCCTATGTGGACACCACTCCAGCCTGTACTTACGAGGGCGAGAATTATGTTTTGATTCTTCAAACTGCTAGGTAAGGGTTTGAATGTATGATGACAAGGTGAGAGAGAGAGAGAGAGAGAGAGAGAGAGAGAGAGAGAGAGAGAGAGAGAGAGAGAGAGAGAGAGAGAGAGACAGAGAGAGAGTGTGTGTGTGTGTGTGTGTGTGTGTGTGTGTGTGTGTGTGTGTGTGTGTGTGTGTGTGCGTGTGCGTGCATGCTGTGTGTATGTATTCGCGCGCGCTTGTATGCTTCTTGGAGATTATTTGAAAAACTTGTCTCACAAATCAAAGATGCAAATGTTTGTCATGATGAGGAAATTTGAAACAGTGAAATCCTCCTTTCAAAACCTCCTGATTTAATTGGAGTGTATGCGCATGTGTTCTGCTATTGTACATTGCTGCGAGCTCAGACGGGCGCTGTGGCGGGGTGGTAAGACGTCGGCCTCTTTATCGGAAGGTTGAGGGTTCGAATCCCGGCTGCGGCCGCCTGGTGGGTTAAATGTTGAGATTTTTCCGATCTCCCAGGTCAACTTATGTGCAGACCTGCTAGTGGCTTATCCCCCTTCAAGTGTACACGCAAGCACAAGACCAAGTGCGCACGGAAAAGATCCTGTAATCCATGTCAGAGTTTGGTGGGTTATAGAAACACGAAAACACCCAGCATGCTTCCTCCGAAAGCGGCGTATGGCTGCCTAAATGGCGGGGTAAAAACGGTCATACACGTAAAATTCTACTCGTGCAAAAACACGAGTGTATGTGGGAGTTTCAGCCCATGAACGCAGAAGAAGAAGAAGAAGAAGCTGTGAGCTCAAGTGAGAAGGGGCGATTCATAAGTGTTGATTATTATTATTACTACACCATAGAGGTTTGAGATTTGCAACCAACTACCACTGGTATAACCCCTTAAGGTGGAGATTAAGCCGGTACCAAAATCAAGAGTACTGGTCAAGAAACAAAGATGCACAAAGCAATTGAAAACTGTGACTTTCGTAGGTATTAATTGGCTTATAATCTCCACCTATTTTCTTCTTGTAACCATTGTAAATTTCCGCCATTGTAAGACTAATCCTCCCTTTGATTATACAGAATTTGTGTAGTCTTAAAGGGGGGTGGGGAGGAGATCCCACTGTTTCACATTCCCACTCCTTCACTCATACAGGTATCTGGTGAAGTGCTGTCGCATGCTAGCTGAAGGGGAGCAAGTACCTGAGGTCATGAACTTTCTGCGACCTTCGACCTCTGAGACCAGCAGGCTGGACGCTCGCCTTCTGAAGGGGGATCTGATCCAGGCCTTCGCTCACCGTGCTGCGAGGTGGAGACATTAGAACATCTCCCTCTGTTTTCTTCCTCTTTCACGTGCTCTGTTTCTATGTCTGTATGCTGACTTTGAGTGATTAGCATAGGTTGTCCGTCGCAATATAACCTTCGTGGTTGAAAACGACGTTAAACACCAAATAAAGAAAGAAAGAAAGAAAGCATAGGTTGCTACAGCGACGTGGCCAAAACAATGAAAAAATGCAATATTTACGTACATGTTTGCAATGAGCATGACTTCTGCTGTTTGTATGCATCTATCTCTCTCTCTCTCTCTCTCTCTCTCTCTCTCTCTCTCTCTCTCTCTCTCTCTCGCTCGCTCTTTCTCTCCGAAAGCACCTCTCTGACGACTAAGTCGGTGTACACTTTGTGCGAGTGTGTGTGAGGATGTGTAAAAGAGAAAGTGTTTAGTATGCTTCCATTAACAAGCACACTTTTGAATTTTTAATTTTTATGTTGTTATACCTTTCCCCATTGGTTTTTTTTCTTAATTTTTATATTTTTTTTATATAAATTCTTCATATTTGTTCTTTGTTTCATGTGTGTATTATAGTAGGGACTAGCTGTAAGAAAGGACCATATGGACCTAATGCTATCATCCCTCGGTAATAAAGTTTTCGAGTTCGAGTTCGAGTTCTCTCTCTCTCTTTCTCTCTCTCTAAATTGATGACACTTTATTTCTGCATTGGCACTGAATTTGTATTTAAAAAGACTCTTCAAAGTCTTTGCAAAGTCAAATTCGACCTCAATTTTATATGAGCAGACATGATAAGAAGGTATAAACATTAATATAAAAATATTAAATGATGTGCTGCAGAGTGACCAGAGAGGCGGCTCAGAGCCTGCAGACTTCCATTGGCAAGGGAGAGAACCCGGGACAGGCATGGAACAGTAATTCTGTGCAACTGGTGGCTGCTGCCAAGGTGACTTTGGTTGCAGATTATGACAGTATTAGAAGTGTTATAGTGAAGATGATGAAACATGATATTTGGAATGATAGCGCATGATCGACTACCGGCACGGTTGGCCTAGTGGTAAGGCGTCCGCCCCGTGATCAGGAGGTCGTGGGTTCGAACCCCGGCCGGGTCATACCTAAGACTTTAAAATTGGCAATGTAGTGGCTGCTCCGCCTGGCGTCTGGCATTATGGGGTTAGTGCTAGGACTGGTTGGTCCGGTGTCAGAATAATGTGACTGGGTGAGACATGAAGCCTGTGCTGCGACTTCGGTCTTGTGTGTGGCGCACGTTATATGTCAAAGCAGCACTGCCCTGATATGGCCCTTCGTGGTCGGCTGGGCGTTAAGCAAACAAACAAACAAACAAAAGCATGATCGACTTGAAGAAGTAAATCTGAGAAACAAAGGGAAGTAAGCGGTATAGTATAAATGCATACAGTTTTTGTAATAGAGTAAGTGAGAGTTATACGGAACCAACCTCCTGGCACCTGAGAGAATATAACAAGCATTGAAATGAACAAGTGACTTTCATCTTCAATTTAAACAAAAAAGAAAAACTAATGATTTAGACTTCATGATTAATAGAACCCTTCAATCTGTTTCTCTGTCAGTCAAAGGACAATGATGTGATCTTCTTCTTTTTTGTTCGGCAGGCGTTTACACAGTTGTACGTGGTGAGGGTGTTTGCGGAGGCTGTGGAGACGATGAGGGGCAGCTTGCGACGCGTGATGGAGTCTCTCTGGCGACTGTTTGCTGTCCACAATATTGTGTCGTCTCTCGGAGACTTTCTGGTGGTGGGTATATCTTTTCCTTTTATTATCCCCGAGTACGCTAGTACTAGGGCTCAGCAGACTTTAATTGTGTGTCTGTCTGTCTGTCTCCACTTAACAGCTTATTGCTGGGAAACTACTGGGCGCAGTTCGTTCAAAAGTTGATACACTAACTTGATAATAGGTCCGATTGATCGTATTAAAACTTCATAATGTTACCTGGGACCTAAATGCGAAATAAACCACAAAAACGACTTGGCCGTAGGAGGAGTTCACACCGGCAGGGCAACACGCAGCCATTGACCTGATAGAACAGCCGAACGCGTCACACAAAAATACGTCATGACAAAGTTACACGCAAAGCGAAAGAGACTTTGACGTCATTTACTTTTGTTCGGAATTTTCCGTCTGTTCCTAGCTTGTCAGTGAAGACCTGACGTGAGTAAGCTTACCCAAAACGTCTTTGTTCTCTATTCTCATTGCAGCTGTGAAATAATCAGTCTTGTGTCTCGGTCGTGTAGGTACAGAGTTTGCTTCTGCAATCATTGTGTTCGTGTTGATGACGGCTTCATAAGACAAAATAATAAGCGAATCTATCGCGAGGAAGACGTTTATGTACAAATCACTGAACCCAACCCATTTTTTGGGGTGCGTAACGCTGCATTTTTCTGAAGAATAAACTGCATGTGGTTAATTTCATCCGTTTAATGCTTGTCGAAACATATCTGATCACAGATGAGGTCGCAGTTTGTAGGTTGAATCTATGAATCGGCCAGAGATAGATCTGCATTTCTGGTCAGAAACCAACATTCACACCACAGACATTCCAAACATTTATATTTATTGAGCGAGCCAGTCTGAAGAGTACTCGGGTCCAGCGCGAGCGTTTTTTATTTTCCTTGACATATTTTGATCAGAATGAAGCTAGTGTGACTTGCGTTGATGTCTGTAGTCATGTATGGGCATCTAAGGGAAGAGTAACTGTTTGGATAATGCTTGTTCTTTGCAAATAGTAAGAGTGTGTTTGTCCTGAGAGCCTAAAGAATACTTGTTTGTGAAGCATAAGTTTTCCAGTAAGCAACGTGGCATAGTGGTTGGAGTCCTTTTCTCTGATGATGGCAGATCGGGTTTGACCCTGACAGGGAGAAGACACATTCCTAATTTTCTGAGCGCTCTCTAGTCTCTAGGAAGCTGGGTAGCTGGAAATGGGTATCTGACACTATTCAGGGCTGGGGAAGGTGACGGCAGCGAGGGAGAGGAGATGATCACCACTCTCATAGACCTTAGATGAGCTCTCTTAAAGGCACAGTAAGACTCCCGTAAACCATCACAGATACTGTCAGGCTTTTACACACAGTACAAACATCCTTTCATTTTCACACTCACCGCTTTTGAACATCCTAGATGCCCTCCGTAAAAAGTTAGCAATTTTCAAAGAATTTATTTTTGCGTGGTTTATCTTACCCCTGAGCCATCGCGAACCCGTGTGATCCAGTTTCCTTTTTTCACAATGTAGTTGTCAGTTTGTGATTTCAATGCAACTCGCTGTAAGCTTATCTGCAAAAGCATGTTATTGTGTACCTCTGAATCTAAACGCAACAAACGGCTGCGATTCACACGAACTAGAGCGGTGGCAGTTGACTTTTCAGAGGAACGGGCGCTAGGCACAACCGTCGACTGCTATGAGAAAGACGGTTTGCGTGACACGTTTCCGGGCTTTTCTTTTTTCAAACTTTCAAAACTTCGAATTGTACTGATCTTGTCTTGATGAAAAAAGAATTCTTTTATGATTTAAGAATGTTTGTGTAGCAAGCTGTCAATTTATTATCTAGATTTTAAAAAGTTAGTTCTAGCGCCAAAACGAGGCATTTAATTTGCCAATCAGACGGTCCCAAAAGTAAATTCTTTGAAAATTGCTCGCTCTTTCCGTAGGGCACCTAGGATGTTCTCAAGCGGTGAGTGTTTAAATGGAAGGGTGTTTGTACTGTGTGTAAAAGCCTGACAGTATCTGTGATGGTTTACGGGAGGCTTACTGTGCCTTTAACATTCACCATGCTTCCTGGGTCAAAGGCCATCAGAGGTGTCTGTATCTATACAACTATTGGAAGATTTTGGTTGAGACTTCATGTAATCCTCATACACCAAATGGGACCTTCCGATCTTCTTCTTCGTACGAGGAACTTCCGATCAACCACTTTTGAATGGATTATCTTTGTACACAAACAAGCTATGACATAATTTGAACTACACAGTCCGGATGATGTGGGTTGTGGACGAACCTTACAACCATGTATGTATATGGAACTACCTGTAACTTTTTGTTTAAACTTTGAGGTTTTCCAGTGTGCAGTTTAATAATAATATTAATAACGAGAAGCAGACGTCACAATGAGTCACGTTCACATAAAATTTGAGCCCGGTCACTTTTATAGTTTCCGAGAAAAGCCCAACGTTAAGTTGTGTGTTGCCGAACAGAAAAGGCTAGTTATCTCCCTTGTTTTTCTGATAACGTTCGTAAAAGGCTACAGATGTAAATACTTTGATGTAAAGAATAATCCTACAAAGTTTCAATCACATCCGATGAACTTTGTCAAAGATATAAAATGTCTAATTTTTCCTTTGACGCTGACCTGTGACCTTGAAAAAGGTCAAAGGTCAACGAAACCATCGTTAAAGTGTAGAGGTCATTGGAGGTCACGACTAAACAAAATATGAGCCCGATCGCTTTGATAGTTTCCGAGAAAAGATATAAAATGTCTAATTTTTCCTTTGACGCTGACCTGTGACCTTGAAAAAGGTCAAAGGTCAACGAAACCATCGTTAAAGTGTAGAGGTCATTGGAGGTCACGACTAAACAAAATATGAGCCCGATCGCTTTGATAGTTTCCGAGAAAAGTCCAACGTTAAGGTGGTGTCTACGGACGGCCGGCCGGACGGCCGGACAGACTAACACTGACCGATTAAATAGAGTCACTTTTTCTCAAGTGACTCAATAATGGTTATTTATACGCGCACACCTTCCCAAACGGAAGCTCGTGGCGTTTACAAAGACGCTTCATGCATACACTCGTACTCAGTTTATAATGTAGTCTGAGTGGTGCTTTCGTAACACGTTAAAAGAAGGGTAGAAAATAAAGGCTGGGTGGGAAAGGAATAGTGGATGAAAACAAGAAAACGCTGAACTAAACAAAAACATTCCTCTTGGTCTCACTCAGGACGGCTACCTGAGCACACAGCAAGTCTCCCTGCTAGAGTCAGCCGAGCGTGACCTCCTGAAGGAACTGCGGCCTGACGCAGTGTCTCTCGTGGACGCCTTGGACTTTCCTGACGGTGTGCTGGACAGCGCTCTGGGACGGTGGGACGGACAGGTGTACGAGGCGCTGTATGACTACTCCCTACGTAGCAAGCTGAATGAGAAACAGGTGAGTGTTTAGATGGGTTTTTTTGTTGGGGGGGACGATTGGACGGTCAGGTGTACGAGGCGCTGTATGACTACTCCCTACCTAGCAAGCTCAACGAGAAACAGGTGTGTGTGTGTGTGTGGGGGGGGGGGGGGGGATGGTAGTACGGACAGGTGTACGAATCGCTGTATGACTCCTTCCTGCGTAGCAATCTCAACGAGACACAGGTAAATAGGTGGAGTTAACAGGTGTGTGTGTGTGTGTGTGTGTGTGTGTGTGTGTGTGTGTGTGTGTGTGTGTGTGTGGGGGTGTGTGTGTGTGTGTGTGTGTGTGTGTTTGTGTAGGACGGTGGACGGACAGGTGTATGAAGCGCTGTATGACGACTCCCTGCGCAGCAAACTTAACGAGAAACAGGTAGGGTTTTGGGAGATGTGGTCGGGTGGGGTTCTTTTTCTCTTTTTTTGTTTCCAGTGTGTGTGTATGTGTGTCAGTGCTTTTGCGTGTGTGTTTCTTTCTGATCCCTTCCAAGATTGTGTGAAGATTTACAAAATATTTCTTTTTCAGGTGCTTGATGCCTACCACAAGTACCAGCGTCCCTTCATGGAGTCACAGTGGAAGAAACATGCAGCGTCTGCAGTCACATCGCGACTCTAGACAATTGCCTTCACTACACAACACCTGTACACAGTACCTGTCTAGTTTTAACTCATTGTCTCCCAGGTACGGATATATCCGTACCCACTCATAATTATGGCTCTATCGGACCAGGTACGGATATATCCGCTCAGACTGTTGGCTTCAGTCGCTTCCTGACATGTCGATCTAACGCCTGCATTCCAGCGTGTTGATACACAGTTACTACACAATTACTCAAGTTTTGACTAAATGTTTTAACATAGAGGGGGAATCGAGACGAGGGTCGTGGTGTGTGTGTGTGCGTGTGTGTGTGTGTGTGTGTCTGTGTGTGTGTGTAGAGCGATTCAGACTAAACTACTGGACCGATCTTTATAAAATTTAACATGAGAGTTCCTGGGAATGATATCCCGGGACATTTTTAATTTTTTTGTGGATAAATACCTTTGATGACGTCATATCCGGCTTTTTGTAAAAGTTGAGATGGCACTGTCACACCCTCATTGTTTAATCAAATTGATTGAAACTTTGGCAAAGCAATCTTCGACGAAGGCCGGACTTTGGTATTGCATTTCAGCTTGGTGGCTTAAAAAATAATTAATGAATTTGGTCATTAAAAATCGGAAACTTGTCATTAAAATTATTATCTTTTTAAACGATCCAAAAACAATTTCATCTTATTCTTCATCATTTTCTGATTCCAAAATGCATATGTTATATTTGGATTACAAACAAGCTCTGAAAATTAAAAATATTAAAATATTATGATTAAAATTAATTGTCCGAAATTGATTTAGAAACAATTTCATCTTATTTCTTGTCGGTCCCTGATTCCAAAAACATATGGATATGATATGTTTGGATTAAAAACAAACTCAGTACGCTAAAGAGAATAGAGATACAGAAAAACGTGTTATCCTGCTCAGCGCAACCATTACCGCACTATTCTGGCTTGTCGATTTTACTGCCTTTGCCACGAGCGGTGGACTGATGAAACTACGAGTATGCAGTCTTGGTGAAAAAATGCAGTGCGTTCAGTTTCATTCTGTCAGTTCGACAGCTTGACTAAATGTTGTTATTTCGCCTTGCGCGACTTGATTTTTTTTTAGCCCACCCCTCTTAGTTCCAGCGGAATACAATCCCAAGAATTCTTTACTATTTGTCTTCCATTTACTTTGATTTGCTTTTAAGCAAAGATATTTTTTGATACTTTAGGGATGTTTTTGTTGTTGCTGTTTCACCTCCACTTCTGGCATGTTTACTGAAATTACATATCAGGGATTTGTGTAAATGTGTAAGTGTGTGTGTGTGTGAGTGTGTGTGTGTGTGTGTGTGTGTGTGTGTGTGTGTGTGTTTGTGTGTGTGTGTGTATGTGTGTGTGTGTGTGTGTGTGTAAGAGAGAGAGAGGAGAGAGAAGATTGTGTTGCTGTACCTAATTGCAGCCAAAAGTGTTAACTTATCTTGGCATTTTGGATTGAATGTTACACCCAATATTGACGGACTGTGTGATGATATCTTCTGCTATGGTCTGTTGAGACAGGAGGTCGAGAGTTTTGGCTGTTCCATATCCCTCCCTCTGATCCCAGCGAAGCTGGAGGTATCCCGTGAACGCTATACTGTAATCGATTTGAGAAATGTGCATACCGAATAATACATGATAAAGGATTCTTTGTGCCCGAAAATGGGCCACAGTTGGAGATGGAAGTTCACCAAAAATTGGGACCATACTAACAAAAATACGGTGGGTAAAATTGGCGCCCCCATTTTTTAAGCAAACGCCACCCAAGGCCGCTTTGGACGGGTAGAAATTCCGTAGTTTCCAAGTCTATGGATAAAGCTCGCGTAAGAAGAATACGTCACGGTCGAAAGTCTTTGACGTCAATTAATGCATCATGACGTCATGCCTCCCTGTAGTCTTTCTCTCTCGCGCGGTGTGTTTGTTTGTGTTCATTTTGTGCACATGTGTTAGTGTTTTCGTGAAAGTTGAGGCGGCACTGTCATGCCCTCATTTTTCAACCAAATTGGTTGAAATTTTGGTCAAGTAATCTTCGACAAAGCCCGGACTTCGGTATTGCATTTCAGCTTGGTGGCTTAAAAATTAATTAATGACTTTGGTCATTAAAAATCTGAAAATTGTAAAAAAAATTATAAAACGATCCAAATTTACGTTCATCTTATTCTCCATCATTTTCTGATTCCAAAAACATATAAATATGTTATATTTGGATTAAAAACAAGCTCTGAAAAGTAAATATATAAAAATTATTATCAAAATTAAATTGTCGAAATCAATTTAAAAACACTTTCATCTTATTCCTTGTCGGTTCCTAATTCCAAAAACATATAGATATGATATGTTTGGATTAAAAACACGCTCAGAAAGTTAAAACAAAGAGAGGTACAGAAAAGCGTGCTATCCTTCTTAGCGCAACTACTACCCCGCTCTTCTTGTCAATTTCACTGCCTTTGCCATGAGCGGTGGACTGACGATGCTACGAGTATACGGTCTTGCTGAAAAATAGCATTGCGTTCAGTTTCATTCTGTGAGTTCGACAGCTACTTGACTAAATGTTGTATTTTCGCCTTACGCGACTTGTTGTTTTTGAAGTGGGGAAGCAATAAAGAGGTCGTCGATATCAAAACTGATATCGACGGAAATGTCGTCGATATCACTTTTACAATGAGCTCAGTTTTGCCCAATTGACCAATGGAAATCCATGTAACATATGAAATAGCAATATTTGTTGATATGGTCAGTTGCATACAGAGTTGTGAAGTGATATCATTCTTTTGTACCATGCATTATGCATGCATGTTTGCTAGGTTATGGCTCAGGCTTGAGTCAATGCTGGATTGCATAATTTTTGTAAAATAGGCTTTCGTTGAATGTTAGTGCTCAACAGCACAGGTATGTTTTTTATAATGTTGTGTTTCATTTGCTGCAGGGGTGGTCCCGCATACAGATTACAAGATGTACATTTTTTGCAAGATCAAAGTCTGTTTTAGCGGGACCACCCTATTTTAATACAATTGGCACTTTAATAAATGTTAACGTTGCCCTTTAGGAATCTAATTTTGTGTCCTCTGAGTTTGTGCATAAATGGTTTTTATGTGAGTGTGCGAGCATAAAAGAACAAAAATCACAGATTTATATACTCACCTTCATTATGATTTGAATTATTCCAGATGCAAACAAATTATGAGAATTAAAAAGAAAAACAATTGAAGGGCCCTTGTTTTCTTTTTCTTGATGCAACTTGAACGGAGAGAGCATTAGACACAACACTTGATACTTTACATTTTTGTTGTTGTTGTTGTTGTTGTTGTTGTTGTTGTTGTTGTTGTTGTTGTTGTTGTTGTTGTTGAAATAATGCATTTGAATAAGTGAGCTCTTTGAATTATAACTATATATATGACCAAATCCAAAAACAAAGAGACTGCCAACAAACAAAGCATTGAAACATTCAATATACCCAGAACCATCAGCCTGTATGTGCTCATTACCGGTCATAGCACGCACAACCACTCGCGCAAACGCACACAAATTCACTGTCATACACACAGATAAAACACAGACAGACACACTCACATCCGTCACACCCACACGTCACACACTCACACACACACAAGCACACACACATGCACACACACGCACACACACACACACACACACACACACACACACACACACACACACACACATTAAAGACAAGCATAATTAAGGCAACAAGACTAGCTGAAGTCAGTATATATGATTTCAGAACAGTTCGTGTAAGAAGACGGTAAACTTAAATCAATTAATTTAATCCATTAAAGAAACAACAAAGTATTCATATACCAGTAAGCAAACAAACAAGCAACACATGTACGTTCATGTATCCGGGCGGGGATATAGCTCAGTTGGTAGCGCGCTGGATTTGTATTCAGTTGGCCGCTGTCAGCGTGAGTTCGATCCCAGGTTCGGCGGAAATTTATTTCACAGTCAACTTTGTGTGCAGACTCTCTTCGGTGTCCGAACCCTCCCCCCGTGTACACTACATTGGGTGTGCACGTTAAAGATCCCACGATTGACAAAAGGGTCTTTCCTGGCAAAATTGGTTAGGCACAGTTAATAATTGTCTACCTATACCCGTGTGACTTGGAATAATAGGCCGTGAAAGGTAAATATGCGCCGAAATGGCTGCAATCTACTGGCCGTATAAAATTTCATCTCACACGGCATCACTGCAGAGCGCCTAGAACTGTACCCACGGAATATGCGCGATATAAGACTCATTGATTGATTGATTGATATTCAGTCTTGGTTTTTCTGTGTCTCTCTCCACTTTTCTTTCTCTTCTCAAACCCACTTTGAGAATTACTCTGTCTCTCTGTATCTGTGCATTATCCCTCATACGTAACGATAACATTTTTTTATCATATCTTTATTTCTGTCTGTCTGTCTGTCTGTCTCTCTTTCTTTTAATCTCTCTCCGTTTGTCTTTCTCTCTAAGAGTCTCTCTCTGTCTCTGTCAGTCTCTGCTTCCATTTCACTCTCTCTGTCTCTCTCTCTCTTCCCTTCTTTTTTTTTCATCTGCCACACGTCATAATATACATGCCCCCACCTCCTCCTCCTCCTCTCTCTGTCTCTTTTGAGGGCCATAATGAATAAAACACATTTAATGTCTACATGCTCCCTCAACTACGCTCGAAACAGAGAGTTCAGTTCAGTTCTGTGTCTCTGTCTGTCGGGTGGTCTTTTTTCCCCACTGAACCGAGGTCACATTTAGTCATCCATTTCAGTACACAAATTCACCCACCCGTGACGACTCCCCCTTTCCCCCCACCCCAGCCCCTTCATCGTCACCTGACTGACTGATGGACCACAGTAACAATATCCATAGACCAAATAGCCTGGACCGCCAACTCGTCACGTGACCCTTCGAGGTTACGACGCTCGACTTTCAGGGGCGCTTAGTGTCCGGTTTGAAAGGCCAGCGATTCGAAGACAGTGAAAAGAAAGCACGCTCCAGTTATTTGTGACAATGGGAGGTGACAATGAACTGGATTTTCCAAAACTCCAAACTAAACTTAACAAAACTAATTGAAAAACATGTTCCATATGCACTTTAGCTGAGTTTATTTGTGACCCTCCACCACAAAATGAGTCGCATGTCACCTCGCGCGGTTCTGCGCTAGGCTTAATATAAGTCCGGGGAGTGTCTGGTAACAGTGTGAGGGTCACCTTAGTCACCTTAGTCACAAACAGTTTTTGCTCTTTTCTAAAACGGGTTTCACCACTGGATAGAGCATAAAAACCTCTTTAGGAAAATGTAAAAATATGAAAATCATGCAAAGGAGACATGCGACTCATTTCGTGGTGGAGGGTCACATTTTAGCATTTTCAGAACTTACCTCGGCAAGTTCGTCCATGTTTACAATCGACACCGGATATGACATCCCCCTGATTTCTGAAAGGCCATGTAAGCGTAGGTTCCTAAAGGCGAGAGGCCGCTACCTCGTAATAGAGAGAAAGAGCGGAGAGAGAGCAAGTTGGCGGACCAGGATAAATGGTCTATGCAATATCCAACATCTACCCCTTTAGATACTCTGACCCTCAGGTCAACCACGCGTGTCAGTTCACGCGAGAAATGAATGAAGGCGGGTGCGAATGTACCCGCTTAGAAACAGGCGGGTGAAGATAGATGTGATTGTAAAGGTGTCGGTGGTGGTGGTGTAAGTTTTTTCTTGGATGAACTCGCTGGGTGGACGCGTCGTGGACATTGTAGATCAATCAATCAATCAATGAGTCTTATATCGCGCATATTCCGTGGGTACAGTTCTAGGCGCTCTGCAGTGATGCCGTGTGAGATGAAATTTTATACGGCCAGTAGATTGCAGCCATTTCGGCGCATATTTACCTTTCACGGCCTATTATTCCAAGTCACACGGGTATAGGTAGACAATTATTAACTGTGCCTAAGCAATTTTGCCAGGAAAGACCCTTTTGTCAATCGTGGGATCTTTAACGTGCACACCCAATGTAGTGTACACGGGGGGAGGTTCGGACACCGAAGAGAGTCTGCACACAAAGTTGACTCTGTGAAATAAATCTCTCGCCGAACCTGGGATCGAACTCACGCTGACAGCGGCCAACTGAATACAAATCCAGCGCGCTACCAACTGAGCTATATCCCAGTTGTAGAGTCGATGGTCGTGTTACGCTAGCCTTTGTACCACACGTACAGCTGTCCAGGTTTACATGGGATCTTCTTCTTCTTCTTGGCGTTCGCAGAGGTTACACGATCAGTCCAGCACTGGTGATAAATGTTGTTGTTTTCTCCAACTCCTGTCGACTGCCGTATAGTTTGGTCTGCAATGGAATTGGTGACGGCCACACTTCTTTTCGTTCCTCATCTAGTAAGGGACATCGCTGTAAGATGTGTTCCGCTGTTTGGTCTTCTTGACCGCAGGCACAGGTTGGTGATGGCGCCAGCTTGAACTTTCGGTTCATGTGAGCATTGAGCCTGTTGTGGCCAGTACGCAGCCTGATGAGGTTGACTTGCTGCTCTCTGGACATTGTGTGGTAGTCATCTGGACATTGTGTGGTAGTCATCTCTGTTTGTCCTTGGCCTCATCAATGCCTTGATGATTGTCTTCTGCTCACTAAATCACTACATGGGATAAGACCGCCCCCCCGCCACTTGCACCCATACCAAAACCCAACATCCTGACTGCTTGCTGAGTGCAGGTTTGGAATTGTGTGATGAATCGATGTTTATGGTTAAAATAGGAACTTATCAAAACTAAACACCTCTGGTAAAAATTAAGGCTAGTGTAACACGAACATCAAGTCTACAATATCCATGACACGACCACCAAGCGAGTTCATACCAGTCACAAATTACACCACCACCATCGACACTGACACTGACACACACAGTACCTCGTTTCTTCAGCTGGAGTTTGTTCCCAGTTGCTGCAACCGGGTATGTAATTCGGCGTACAGAAAGTGATGCATACAGAGGACCCCCCCCCCCCCCAAAAAAAAAAAAAAAAAAAAAAATTCAAAAAAACAACAAACTGACAAAACAAAGAGCTAACACGTTAACGCTCTTTTATTTTTCTTAATCGTTTTCGTTTGGATCTTAATTTCAACCGTCCCACATTTTGACCCCTAGAGTTCTCCCTTACCTGGTGAGTACCTGTTTGCTTAAATGCCCTATGGGCCTAACTTACTTACTTACTGCCTTTCACGCCTGGTGGCGTGAAGGGCAGCGACTTGTATGTTTTTGTCGCTGTTTCTGTAACTCACTCGGTTTTACCAGTTAGAGTTGTTGGCCCTAAGCTGAACCCCCAACCTGGAGGACCAGGGTACACATTTTAGTCTGGCCTCTACCTCACGCGGATCTGTTCGGCATGGTTGGACCTACCAGGGACACGAGGTCCCCGCCGACATAGCTCCGGAGGTTGTCAAGGCACACAAGCCCCCACACCACGATCAAGGTAAGTGCACCAGGTGGGGGCTATGGGCCTAAAGCCCTAAAGCCCAAATAAAACCTTGAAACCCTAGTCTGTACGTAGGAGCGGCGTCCTTGTTGTTCTCTTCTAGCAATGAAAGACAATATGTGTGTCTGGTACAGTCGAACTTGTCTACCACGACCATCCATCAGCCATATACCTCCCTAATCTCATAATACCCCCAACCTCATTCTGACTCTATCTTTTGAGGGCTAGATGAATAAAACACATTTCATTTCTGCATGCTTACGTACTCAACTACCCTCGAACAAGAAAGTTCAGTTCAGTTCAGTTCAGTTCAGTTCAGTTCAGTTCAGTTCAGTTCAGTTCAGTTCAGTTCAGTTCTGCGTCTCTGTCTTTTTCCGTCGGTCGGTCTTTTTCTCCACTGAACCGAGGTCACACTTAGTCATCCATGTCAGGACACAATTTCACCCACCCGTGACGACACAAAAACTCCTCCTCCCACCCCCCTGTCCCACTCTCACCTACCACCTTCCCCTGAGACGTGGGGTGGACCACACAAACAATGTCCTGAGACGTGGGGTGGACCACACAAACAATGTCCTGAGACGTGGGGTGGACCACACAAACATTGTCCTGAGACGTGGGGTGGACCACACAAACAATGTCCTGAGACGTGGGGTGGACCACACAAACAATGTCCTGAGACGTGGGGTGGACCACACAAACAATGTCCAACATCTCCCCGTTTAGAGACCTCGACCCTCAGGTCAACCACCCGTGTCAGTTATTCATACATATACAACAACTTTTTTAAAACACGATGGTGAATTCATTCGGTGATGACTCTGACTCTGCATTCTGTGGTGAATGCCGGGGAGTTTTTATTTGATGAGTTCATTTCTTAACCATAGAAATCGATTCATCACAAATTGTAGGATAAAACAGAACAGACTATCACGCGAACAGCAATGTACAGTCAATAGATCAGGATAAAATCAAGCGCCTGTACACACATCTAGGAAGTACGCTTTATATAAGCTGCAGCCACCCCAAATATGTAAGCCTACTCGCTGAGGACATCAACATAGGCCACAAGGGGTGACGGCGGGGTGTATGTAAACGCAGGTCGCGACAGTCCAAGGTATAGTTTACCCTCGGGCAACCCCCCTGTGCTT
>NC_090255.1:37874000-37884000 GCF_037325665.1 Littorina saxatilis
TTTTTACCGGTCTATGTCGCATAATGTAATCGTCATTTTCACGAATTGCGGATCTGCAGGCATCCTTTCTTTTTGTCACAGAGGAACCAAATTTAGATTGCACGCGTTTACCTTTGGTTGTACAGTTGGAAAAGGTTTAACACAACAACAACAAACAGAGAGAGAGAGAGAGAGAGAGAGAGAGAGAGAGAGAGAGAGAGAGAGAGAGAGAGAGAGAGAGAGAGAGAGAGAGAGAGAGAGAGAGAGAGAGAGAGGGGGGGTGGGGTCATGATGGGAAGCCGGGTAACGTGAACGCAGTAATAAAGCTTTTACACGCAAACTTTGAGATAAGATAAAAAAACCTTTAATGTCCATTTTCATTTTACATAAACATGGACATTTGTCTTCTGGCACCACATCGCATTTCGAATAACACAAACACACGATCATTCAACACAAGTACACTGCTGCAATCAACTTATCACATGAGCATTTAAACAATGAGCATAATAAAAAACGCTCGCGCTGGACCCGAGTACTCTTCAGACATTCACACACACACACACACACACACACACACACACACACACACACACACACACACACACACACACACACACTACCACATCTCTATTCTAAAACACGTCACGTTCCAAATCAAAAGACGACATTCTATTTTCTTACGTCACTATTCTTGGTTTACGGTACCATGCATTCGGCGGCTTTGCTACGAGTATGGCATAGTCTTGGTTTGCCGAGACCTTGCACCGTTCTATCAGACTGCCTGGCTGGCTGTTGCACCGCGAATTCCTCCCACCGCCAAGTGGTTTTTTTGTGGTTTATTTCGCATTTAGGTCCCAGGTAACATTATGAAGTTTTAATACGATCAATCGGACCTATTATCAAGTTAGTGTATCAACTTTTGAACGAACTGCGCCCAGTAGTTTCCCAGCAATAAGCTGTTAAGTCGAGACACACACACAGACAATTAAAGTTTGCTGGACCCTTGTACTAGCGTACTCGGGGATAAATATATATCACAATCACTGACGCTCATAAACACAAACACATGTTCTGGCTGTGATAAATACACATGTTACTGTATTTGGGATACACTCATGCTACGAAAAGGTTAACACGTAATGTAGGCTCCTCATAAAAGTGCATGCATGATTTATGCATTTCTTAGACCGATAAACGTTCTGTTATCTTCGACTAGCTGTCTATATTTGTAGGTCTCTTTGTATGTCAATGTGTCTGGTAATTGTTTGTTTTTTCATGTTAAGAGGCAAGATCTGTTGTGAATGTCCTATAGCAAACTAAAATGTGATAATATCATTATCAAGTTTTTGTTGTTTTGAAAGTTGAAGGTATCTTTTCAAGTAGGTGTCAATTATGTAAGCCGGCTTACATTTAGAATAATTGCGCATTTGCAGAATTACCTATTTCATGATATTCATTGTCGAAGAAAAGTCGCTTACTCTGTGTTCGCATTCACTGCGAAGATGCAGTGTAGTTTCGACCAATATTACTCAGTATGGGGGGGGGGGGGGGAAGAGTGTGTGTGTGTGTGTGTGTGTGTGTGTGTGTGTGTGTGTGTGGGTGGGTGGGTGGGGGGGTGTGTCAATCAACAATCAACCGAACTATCTTTTGTCACACGATTCGCAATCACGTGTATTTTCCCCACAACAAATGCATAGAGTGTGCAGTTTCAGAGTGTGCAGTTTCAGTACAACAACGGCTAACCCGCGATATCTCTTATTATCATGTCAATCAAACACCTCCCTCTTTCTGCTTGAAGAGGGCACATTCATTTTTTTGAAACATCAAACAACAATCTTCCCCCCCCCCCCCACCCACACCCACACAGAAAACAATCAAGACAAAATTCGATGAAGCAATAATAAGGTATGCAGTTAAAGGTATAGTTCTTCTCGTGTTTATCAATACAGATCTGTTCATATGAACTGGGTGGCCGAGTGGTAACGACTGGGTGGCCGAGTGGTAACGACTGGGTGGCCGAGTGGTAACGGCTGGGTGGCCGAGTGGTAACGACTGGGTGGCCGAGTGGTAACGACTGGGTGGCCGAGTGGTAACGCACTTGCGCTCGGAAGCGAGAGGTTGCGTGTTCAGGCCTGGGTCAGCCCGCAATTTTCTCCCCCCTTTCCTAACCTAGGTGGTGGGTTCAAGTGCTAATCTTTCGGATGAGACGAAAAACCGAGGTCCCTTCGTTGTACACTACATTGGGGTGTGCACGTTAAAGATCCCACGATTGACAAAAGGGTCTTTCCTGGCAAAATTGTATAGGCATAGATAAAAATGTCCATCAAATACCCGTGGGACTTGGAATAAAGTTAAAAAAATTCCATCTCACACGGCATTAAGTCTCAGGAAACATGAATACACGCATGCAGGAAAAAAAAAATAAAAATATGGGTAGCGCCGTATGTATGGCAGCTCGCTTTCCCCGGGGAGAAAGCAGCCCGAATTTCCATGAGGGTAACCTCACTGGACTGTAAATCTTATCCAATCCAATCCAATCCAATCCAATACAACGTACATTGAACAAACCAAGACATCACTCCTTGACCCTCCCATCTATGGTAACATCTCTGACGTCAAAAGCAAAGCAAAGTTTTAGAAGACGTCACTTATGCGATAATGACGTCCCTTTAGATGTCTGTCAAGTTTTTCGAAGAAATTGACAAAGAAATGTCGAGAAAAAAGTTTGTCTCGGTCACTTCGCCACATCAGCAGAGGAAGAATATTTGTGTGGTCACCGCTTGTATACATAAAATTATATTGGTATCGTATTTCATTAAATACACTTCGGAAACCAACAGCCTGTACAGAGTGTGTTATAATTTGATGTACTCAAATGTGTAAGTGCCATTAATTTCAATATGCATAAGAAATCAATCAAAAAAACAATTCCCACAGTGCAAAAAATTCAGCAACGCTATTGATTTGTTCTGTACATTAAACACCAAAGAAGATGATGGGTGTTTTCCATGTTAAAGATGTGTGATAGTGATCCCGATTTTGTAGACGGGAAGGACTGCATGTGCCTTCACATATCGCGTCCACCTTCTTCTTCTTCTTCTTCTTCGTTCGTGGGCTGAAACTCCCACGTACACTCGTGTTTTTTGCACGAGTGGAATTTTACGTGTATGACCGTTTTTTACCCCGCCATTTAGGCAGCCATATGCCGTTTTCGGAGGAAGCATGCTGGGTACTTTCGTGTTTCTATAACCCACTGAACTCTGACATGGATTACAGGATCTTTTTCGTGCGCACTTGGTTTTGTGCTTGCGTGTACACACGGGGGTGTTCGAACACCGAGGAGAGTCTGCACACAAAGTTGACTCTGAGAAATAAATCTCTCGCCGAACGTGGGGACGAACTCACGCTGACAGCGGCCAACTGGATACAAATCCAGCGCGCTACCGACTGAGCTACATCCCCGCCCATCGCGTCCACCAAGCTAGTATATATATCACACGGAACAAAATGAAGTCAATGATCGATACACTTTCTTATCCTACATAATACGTGAGAGAGACACTCGTGAGATAATAATCATTCAAATCACACGTGTGTATATCATGTCAATGAGGTCATGTCAAGCAAGTCTGACAGGGACCTGTTTTTCCACTGCTTATGATGACAAAGTCACCAAGACAAACGTCATTATAGAAATAACAAGTCGCGTAAGGCGAAATTACTACATTTAGTCAAGCTGTGGAACTCACAGAATGAAACTGAACGTAGTCCGCCGCTAGTGCTAAAGGCAGTGAAAGTGACGAGCCTGTTTGGCGCGGTAGCGGTTGCGCTGTGCTTCATAGCACGCTTTACTGTACCTCTCTTCGTTTTAACTTTCTGAGCGTGATTTTAACCCAAACATATCATATCTATATGTTTATGGAATCAGGAACCGACAAGGAATAAGGTGGAATTGTTTTTAAATCGATTTCAGAAATTTAATTTTAATCATAATTTTTATATTTTTAATTTTCAGAGCTTGTTTTTAATCCGAATATAACATATTTATATGTTTTTGGAATCAGAACATGATGAAGAATAAAATAAAAGTACTTTTGGATCGTTTTATACAAAAATAATTTTAATTACAATTTTCAGTTTTTAATGACCAAAGTCATTAATTAATTTTTAAGCCTCCACGCTGAAATGCAATACCAAAGTCCGGCCTTCGTCGAAGATTGCTTGGCCAAAATTTCAATCAATTTGATTGAAAATTGAGGGTGTGACAGTGCCGCCTCAACTTTTACAAAAAGCCGGATATGACGTCATAAAAGACATTTATCGAAAAAATAAAAAAACCGTCTGGGGATATCATACCCAGGAACTGTCGTGTAAAATTTCATAAAGATCGGTTCAGTAGTTTACTCTGAATCGCTCTACACACACACACACGAACACACACACACACACACACACACACACACACACACACACACACACACACACACACACACACACACACACACACGCACACACACACAAAAACACACACATACACCACGACCCTCGTCTCGATTCCCCCCTCTATGTTAAAACATTTAGTCAAAACTTGACTAAATGTAAAAATTGCGTTCACTAATTACCCTGGATGAATTTTTAGAACTAACATGTCACGCCACACTTTCAGAGTGACGTTTCTTTACTTTGACGTAATAGATTGCACTCGTTGCTTTTTCAAATAGTGAACAACTCGCTTTCGCTCGCAGTTCAATATTTAAACAAGTCGCGTAAGGCGAAAATACAACATTTAGTCAAGTAGCTGTCGAACTCACAGAATGAAACTGAACGCAATGCAACGCAGCAAGACCGTATACTCGTAGCATCGTCAGTCCACTGCTCATGGCAAAGGCAGTGAAATTGACAAGAAGAGCGGGGTAGTAGTTGCGCTGAGAATGATAGCACGCTTTTCTGTACCTCTCTTCGTTTTAACTTTCTGAGCGTGTTTTTAATCCAAACATATCATATCTATATGTTTTTGGAATCAGGAACCGACAAGGAATAAGGTGAAAGTGTTTTTAAATTGATTTCGACAAATTAATTTTCAATCAATGAGGCTTATATCGCGCATATTCCGTGGGTACAGTTCTAGGCGCTCTGCAGTGATGCCGTGTGAGATGAAATTTTATACGGCCAGTAGATTGCAGCCATGTCGGCGCATATTTACCTTTCACGGCCTTATTCCAAGTCACACGGGTATGGTAGACAATTATTAACTGTGCCTAAGCAATTTTGCCAGGAAAGACCCTTTTGTCAATCGTGGGATCTTTAACGTGCACACCCAATGTAGTATACACGGGGGGTGGTTCGGACACCGAAGAGAGTCTGCACACAAAGTTGACTCTGTGAAATAAATTTCCGCCGAACCTGGGATCGAACTCGCGCTGACAGCGGCCAACTGAATACAAATCCAGCGCGCTACCAACTGAGCTGATAATAATTTTTATATATTTAATTTTCAGAGCTTGTTTTTAATCCAAATATAACATATTTATATGTTTTTGGAATCAGCAAATGATGGAGAATAAGATGAACGCAATATTGGATCGTTTTATAAAAAACATATTTTTTTTACAATTTTCAGATTTTTAATGACCAAAGTCATTAATTAATGTTTAAGCCACCAAGCTGAAATGCAATACCGAAGTCCGGGCTTCGTCGAAGATTACTTGACCAAAATTTCAACCAATTTAGTTGAAAAATGAGGGCGTGACAGTGCCGCCTCAACGTTCACGAAAAGCCGGATATGACATCATCAAATACATTTATCAAAAAAATTAAAAAAATGTATGGGGATATCATACCCAGGAACTCTCATGTCAAATTTCATAAAGATCGGTCCAGTAGTTTAGTCTGAATCGCTCTACACACACGCACGCACACACACACACACACACACACACACACACACACACACACATACACACACACACACACATACACCACAACCCTCGTTTCGATTCCCCCTCTATGTTAAAACATTTAGTCAAAAATTGACTAAATGTAAAAAACAACTCGTGTAAATCTGGTACTACGACACAGCAAGCCATGTAGTATTCTCTATTTTCATTGTATTTTTTCCCCCAATAAAGAGGTCCTTGGACTATTGGTATTTTATCGTAGCAAAGGAGGTCGCTTGTTTTGTTTTGCAACGAAGGTGGCCTGTGGTTGCGATGAGAGGAAAAATCACTGGCGTTTTTGTAACAAAGCCGGTCATTGGTCTGATGACCTTTCAAGCGAGGGTAATGACATAATGACACCCGTTTGTGCGTCAGTGCCTCTACACGAACCACTTGAACAAATAGGTGTGTATGAACCGAAACTACTTCCTGTGTGTGTGTGTGTGTGTGTGTGTGTGTGTGTGTGTGTGTGTGTGTGTGTGTGTGTGTACGTGCGTATGTGCGTGTGAGAGTGCGAACGTTTGAGTGTGTGTGCGTGCGTTTGAGTGTGTGGCGTGAGCAGGTGTGCGTGCGTTTGGGTTTGTGTGCGCTAGTGTACGTGCGTTTGTGTCTGTGTGTGTGTGTGTGTGTGTGTGTGTGTGTGTGTGTGTGCGTGTGTGTGTTGTTGGGGGGGGGGGGGGTAAATGGTCTGGATTGGCAGGGAGTAACACTTTGTAACACACTTTCGAGTATCTTTTAATGCTTTTTGAAGGATTTTTCAAACTGTGCACAGCACTTTTGACTTCGATTTAGGCCTAGATATCTTCTTATCCGACGTAAACAGCCTAGCCAGGTCTGAAATGGAAACTAGATTCAAGTTGTTTTTCTTTTGGACTATGTAAACGCAGTATCGTTCTTGTGCATTGTGTGAGATTATTAGAGCACTCCGTTTTGACGGTTTTATCAAGGCGGGGTTTTAAGATCGTAAGACGACATTGGGACAGATGTGATAACACTGAATAAGATCTTATGTCACTCAACCTCAAACCAAACATTTCCGTGAGTTCGGACGCACTGGCTGCTGTGAGGGCTCAGCCGTATTGACTGGACCACGGACCCAATTTAGTTATTGGGTCTGAGACTACTTAAGAGGCCTTTCTCACAGTGTCAATACAACTGAAGCTGATAGAGGCTTGCGTAAGAAAGTTCAACTGTTTGCGTAAGTGTCAATAAGTCCACAACGAGTGGATCGGTAATACAGTGAAACCCTATTTCATTTTTCTTTCTTTTTCATTTTCATTACTTTATTGTCCCATCGCTGGGAAATTCGGGTCGCTTCCTCCCAGTGGAAAGCTAGCAGCAACGGAGTCGCGCTACCCAGGTGTCTGCGTGTTTAGGTGTATTCAGCCACCTGCACTTATGGCAGAATGACCAAGGTCTTTTACGTGCCATTGTGATGACACGGGGGTGGGACATGGCTTCCGTCTGTGGGTCTGCACATAAAGTTGACCCGTGTCCGTCCCGGACCGAATTCGAACCTGCGACCTTTCGATCACAAGTCCAGTGCTCTACCAACTGAGCTACCGGGCCCCCAGTAACAGACCTTCACAATTTTCAGTGAATCAGGTCTTGAAAAGGAGCTCAATTTACAGGAGGTATCAACACCAACTCTGAGAAAGCAAGGTCTACACGGGGGGGGGGGGGGGGTGGTGGGGGTGGGGGGGGGTGGGGGGGTGGTGGTGTGTGTGTGTGTGTGGGGGGGGTGATGTGTGTGTGTGTGTGGGGGGGGGGGGTGTGTGTGTGTTGTGGGGGGGGGGGGGTGGTGGTGTGTGTGTGGGGGGGTGGTGGTGGTGGTGTGTGTGTGGGGGGTGGTGGTGGTGGTGGGGGTGTGTGGGGGTGGTGGTGGTGGTGGTGGTGTGTGTGGGGGGGTGGTGGTGGTGTGTGTGTGGGGGGTGGTGGTGGTGTGTGTGTGTGTGGGGTGGTGGTGGTGTGTGTGTGTGGGGGGGTGGTGGTGGTGGTGGGGGGGTGTGGGGGTGGTGGTGGTGGTGGTGTGTGTGGGGGGGGTGGTGGTGGTGTGTGTGGGGGGTGGTGGTGGTGTGTGTGTGGGGGGTGGTGGT
This sequence comes from Littorina saxatilis, assembly GCF_037325665.1. Lineage (NCBI taxonomy): Eukaryota > Metazoa > Mollusca > Gastropoda > Littorinimorpha > Littorinidae > Littorina > Littorina saxatilis. The sequence continues at coordinate 37,882,015 of NC_090255.1, forward strand.
GGTGTGTGTGTGGGGGGGTGGTGGTGGTGTGTGTGTGTGGGGGGGTGGTGGTGGTGTGTGTGTGGGGGGGTGGTGGTGGTGTGTGTGTGGGGGGGTGGTGGTGGTGTGTGTGTGAGAATGGGGTGGGGTGGAGGATGTCTTAATGTTTTTTTTCGTTTCTACCCCTTTTCCCCCTCCCCCATATCCTCATGGAATGTGGATAATATATGATTCCTGTATTAATGTTTCAAAGCATTCCTTAGTGTTTACGGGATGATGGCCTCATAAAAATGAGTTTTTCCTCCTTTGTTGTCTCTGACATTTTGGAATGGATGGGACAAAAACCACAATATTAACGGCGACGACTAGACGACGACAAGACAACAACGACGACAAGACAACAACAACAACAACAACAACAACAACAACTGCTATACTAGCCTACTACTGCTATTGCCTCTGCTACTTGTACTCTTATTTCTTACTACTTCTTCTGAAACGACTTCTGTAAAGATGTTTTTTTTGGTCTATGGTTCACTCAGAAATGTCGTAAAAAGAATTAACTCAAGCATTTTATCACCCGATCTCTCCTAAAGTTCATCTATCCAGAAGTCTTGGATTTCACCATCACGTATATCCATCTCCAATTTCAAGCAAGGAATTTGTTCATCAGTCTAACCTTTCACCTACCCTTTAGTCGGCCCTCTCCAACTGTAGACTTGTTTTGGTCTTCTCAGCTGTGACACTTTTTCATCTCTACCACTCCACTCATGTGAAACGGGGTTCAAAGGACACCCTCCCTTTGGTTGTTCGCAACCATACTCCCCTCTCCCCGCCTTCTCTTCTTACAGCCTCGCAGTTGTGCAGGACCAAATGTGTATACCGTCGAGTTGTATGCTTCTCGTTAATAAAAACAAGAAATTCCTCCGAGGTAGGAAAAACACCCCCGTCAAAGGGAAATAACCTTCTCAGTTGGTGGCAGTGACTGAGTGAGAATGGTTATTTCCCTTTGACCATTAAGATGTCCCTCTATAAGTCCTTGTAGAATCTTAATCCACCAATAACTCCCTAACCGTGTGTTTTACTGGTCCCAATTTTTGTAAGGACTGTCTCGGGAATGTATAGAACCTGTTCACCAAGTTTGGTGACGATCGGTCCGTTCATTCTTGAGATCTATATGCGAACACAAACAAACAAACAAACAAACACATCGAGCGAAACCTATACACACCCCTATACCGGGGGTGTAACAACAACCCCACCTGTGATTGTACAAAAGGGGTGAGGGGAAGGGGGAGGGGGGTAAAGGTGCGAAAACAGAAGGAATGATGTAAACAAAAATTGTGCTGGTACAAATCTTTACAATGAGGCTTTTCATGTGTACGATGTTTGATGTAAATGACCTCAGCAGGCGATGTGTGAACAGTACTTTAGAAAAAAACATGTAAAATCAAACATCACAAACAAAAACTATTTTTGAAGAAATAATGAAAGAAAAAGATTAACCCAGACAGGGTTATATGGGTTGTCAAAGAGTGACCGCCCTTGCTTTTACGGGGGCATTTTGCAAGCGAGTAGCAAGACGATATTGAGATAAGTTCATTATCTGTTTCAGAAGTGTGACAGGGAGACTACAGTCGCCCTTCACAGCGGGCTCTGCAGAGTTGTTGGCCTTTGAGCGCGAGCTATTTATAGCTCGCAGGCAAGACACGTGCGGATTGTAGAGTTCTGTTTGTGATGGGGTCATTCGATTACGAAACAAGCATGGAAGAAATCAAAAACAGATAGACTGCTAACAAACCAAACTTCACAATCAAACACAGATAGACTGCTAACAAACCAAACTTCACAATCAAACACAGATAGACTGCTAACAAACCAAACTTCACAATCAAACACAGATAGACTGCTAACAAACCAAACTTCAGAATCAAACACAGATAGACTGCCAACAAACCAAACTTCAGAATGAAACACAGATAGACTGCTAACAAACCAAACTTCACA
>NC_090255.1:37889000-37911500 GCF_037325665.1 Littorina saxatilis
GTCCTCATTTCCTCCATACAGCTTGCAGCGGAGGGGGACCGCTGTTGTCCACACGGTTTTCCTTAGACTTTCTAAGGTGGGGCATCTCTGGAGAATGATTGTGGTCTGGGGTTTGATCCTCACGACCACAGCTGCAAGTAGGGGAGGGAACCAGCTCCAGCTTTTACTTTAAAAGGAACATTTCCCCTATAACAAACTTTTGGAGTTGAAAGCAGAAAAAGAACCTTACCTGTTGATGTACTCTAAACGATTGCTGTAGTTTGACAAAAGGGGACATACATGTCATTCGCAGAACGTCAGTCTGTGGACCTCGGGCTCAGAGACGACGGACGTCAACCCGCTTATCAGAGACACCTATCCATTTGGCTTTCCTTGAACACCTGAGTTTCAATGCAAGAGACAATATGTGACCCTCCACCACGAAATGAGTCGCATGTCACCTCGCGCGGTTCTGCGCTAGGCTTGATATAAGTCCGGAGAGTGTCTGGTAACAGTGTGAGGGTCACCTTAGTCACAGGCTTATAACTCAAACAGTTTTCGCTCTTTTCTAAAACGGTTTTCACCACTGGATAGAGCATAAAAAACTCTTTAGGAAAATATAAACATATGAAAATCATGCAAAGGTGACATGCGACTCATTCCGTGGTGGAGGGTCACATATCTTAATTTGTTTAAATTTGACTGTAAGATTCTTAGCAGCTTGCTGACCTTGGTTGTAGTTAGATTCTGCTTGATCCCAGGGCCAAGGAGCACGAGAAAGTTACCAACCGGTCGGGAGCCAGTCGCGTTGTTGAATTGGGTGGAATTGAATTTTTGTGTGGTTTCAATGAATCAGTCCCCGCGGTTTCTTCTCTCCCGTTTGGGTGGCACCCACTTTTGGTTCGTGCATCTCAGCCCCGGTAACCGAAGTAGTATAGTTTTATGGTTTGCAGAACAACACCTTGACATTTAAACATGAAAATATTGTGTTTCAGGAATCGTATCTGCAGCATCCATCTTCGGTCCAGTGTTGGCCTTCACCTTGGGAGGTCTTTTCAGCAAGTTGTACCTGACGCTAGAAGGTAATGATAATACTACTGCAATGTGTGTGTGTGTGTGTGTGTGTGTGTGTGTGTGTGTGTGTGTGTGTGTGTGTGTGTGTGTGTGTTTGTGTGTGTGTGTGTGTGTGTGTGTTTGTGTGTGTGTGTTTGTCTGTGTGTGCGTCAGCGTGTGTGATTGTGTGTGTGTGTGTGTGTGTGTGTGTGCGTGTGTGATTGTATGTGTGATTGTGTGTGTGTGTGTGTGTGTGTGTGTGTGTGTGTGTGTGTGTGTGTGTGGGAGCGTTTATAGTGTATGCTCATTGTAAGCAGTGTGGAATTTATACGAGATCAACAAGGCCGAAGGGCACGTACGTAATATAAGCGTTTGCTTGAGTTTGTGTCCCTATTGTTTGTCGTGTTATTATTGTATCATGTTTAATTGAATAAAACACTGTTGAAACCAACAAGGCCAAAGACGAAAAATTAGATGGTAGCACCGACATCCATCCACCCATCTATTAATTCTTCTTCTTCTTCTTCGTTCATGGGCTGAAACTCCCACGTTCACTCATGTTTTTTCACGAGTGGATTTGTACGTGTATGACCGTTTTTACCCAACCATTCAGACAGCCATACGCCGCTTTCGGGGGAAGCATGCTGGGTATTTTCGTGTTTCTACAACCCACCGAACTCTGACATGGATTACAATTCATTTATTCTTTCCTTTGTTTTTCAGACACAGAGATGTCCCCGATGGATCCTCGGTGGGTGGGGGCGTGGTGGCTGGGTTTCTTGACGTTCGGATTTCTGGGTGTGTTGGCAGCCATCCCCACCTTCTTCTTCCCACGACGCCTCAAGCCACAGCCCCATCTGCGCAAACTCGAAGAGGACCGGAAGCGAGAGGCCAAAGGTCGCATGTGTTTCCACGACCTAAAAGGTGAAAGGGAGCTTCGTTGATGTTAAAACCCTTTGACTGCCGGAAGAATACAAATTCGTAACATACCAGCTGAAACAGTTACACCAAAACTGAGAAAAACGGTATCCAGGGGAGGCAATCATCTTGCTGCAATTCAAAAATGGTTTCCCTTGTTAAGGTTTCGATCTGTTTATGATAGAAAACAACGGACCTGATACGTATTGTACGTAGCAGTCAAGGGGCTAAATGTCATTGTGGTTGTGGTGGTATTGACGTTTTTTGGATTGACAGTTATTCTAGCTGTTACTCATTGATGAGCGTTTGGATTGCGCTACCTCATTAAGTAACGGGAAGGACGCCTGTTCGTCTGTCTCTCCCTCACATGTGTGCGTGTGTGTGTTTACTTTTGTGTTTTGTGTTCTGTTGTTGGACACGCGAGAATTTTTGATGCAAAGCTAAATTAATTTTTTCTTGAAAAGCAATACATTTCTATTAATGATTACCAAAGGTATGATCATGTTTTGTTTTTGTTTTGCAGAGTTCCTGAAGAGCATCCTCCGCCTGGTGCAGACGCCAGTGTACATGTGTGTGGTGATGGGCACGTGCGTCTCGCTGCTTGGCATCGGGGGCATGATCTCCTTCCTGCCCAAGTACTTTGAGACACAGTTCATGATCCCCACCTGGCAAGCCAACATACTGCTCGGTACGATCTTGGGTGGGGTGGTGGGGGAGGGGGGGGTTGGGGACGGTTAAAGGGGGGGGGGGGGTGGTTTACGGGGGGGGGGGGGGGGATGATCTCCTTGCTGCCCAAGTACTTTGAGACACAGTTCATGATCCCCACCTGGCAAGCCAACATCCTGCTCGGTACGATTTGGGGGGATGGGATGGGTAGGGGTTGGGGGCAGGGGGCAGGGGGATTTGTGTGGTAAAAGAGGGCTTAAGTGTGTGTAGGGGGGTGGGGATGGGGGTGGGGCATGATCTCCACCTCCAATCTCACTCCATCTCCTTCTGTTTATCTGTCTGTCTGCCTCTTTCTCTCTTTCAATCTCGGTCTCTCCATCAATCATTTCCTCTATGTCTCACCCCTCTCTCTCTAAAAGACCAGCCTTTCATCTTTATCCTTGTAAAATAAAGCTCAGTCTCTGTCTCCAGGGCCGGACTAGGCTAAGAGGAGGGGGGGGGGGGGGTTGCCAGTGGTGGTCCAGGTAGTCAGGTCGTCATTTCCCGATTTTGACCTTAACCCCTCAAAAAATACCTCGGAGAATGTTTTGACTGTTTTGAACTCTGTGATGTCTGTAGATTACAGATCCGACGGATGACACTCTGTCATCCTTGGGCATTTTGATGTATTCAAGATGGCGGACAAGATGGATTCCAGACTGCAAAATAGTCGAAACTGCATGCTATAAACTAGCAGAACTGTATTTATTTATGTTTTCCGGGAGATAAAACGGGAGTTAATATGCATAACAACAGTTACATGATTAGCAGACACAATAACCCGAATGACTGGTCTGTTGAGGGACCGTTAAAACTGGTTAACGGAGCAGGATGATATAGTTAGTTTTAGCAATATATTTTGTTCAGTTACAGCTAATGGTTTAAGCTTATATGTGTTGTGGGCTTTGATTACTGTTGCACTTTGCTTGACCTTCATCGCATTTCAAGGTCATATGAATGTCAAATGTTCATTCAAATGATAAAGAATTATACTATTTTTGAAGATAAAATGACGAAATGTGTTCATCTTCTTAAAACTTGCCATGAATAAAAACGTTCATCAACACTGAAGGTCACACGTTTTCAAGGTCAAACAATTTCAAGGTCATATATTTTAATGTCTGCAAAACCATCACTTAGCACGTGTATCACTACAAAGATCACTGTCAAGAAGACGAAGCTGAGATTGTATGGCCATGTAACAAGAACAGGCGGGCTCTCCAAGACCATCTTACAGGGTATGGTGCGCGGAAAGAGAAGATAGAAAAGACAAATGAACAGAGGGACAGATATCATTACAGAGTGGATTCGGAAATGTTTTGCAACTTCCCAAAAATTGCTCACAGCCGCCAGAGGTGGAGACAGCTTATGAAGCGCCCGTCGTTGAAGTGACCCTACCATCCTGGTGGGTTCCAGAATCAATGAGTGACTTGGTCGGTGAGCAAGCAGATAACAACTTAATCCTGGAAAAGTGGCTGTAATACCCAGAATAACTTAAAGTTATCTTGTTCTCTTTTTTTTAAGAAGACTGATCCAGTCAGGTGAGGAATGTATACATCAGACGAAAGGCCTTGTAAGGTGTCACAGCGCCAAGCGATTCGGCATATGAAATCCCTTTTGACACCATATACACAGTGTTGTGTCAGTTAGTGACGCCCCGAGGAGGTGTATTAGGCGGCATGTCAAGAGGCTAAACCTGATGTACCATGTCTCACATACAAAAGACCTCTATCACATAACGTAAAGGTCATGGCGACGAACCAGGGATACTGGTTAGTATGCACTTTACCTCGCCGATGACCACACAGGATGATGTGTAGTTGACCATTCCAGATGACCAGGCGGGATGACCACGCTGGTTTACCACACAAGATGACATGGTCATGCAGTGAGTTTCCAGTTTGAGGGCAGCCACCATCGATCCCTTTTTTCAATTGCCGTAATGGTAGCGGATGACTATGCCTGATGACCAATAAATGACAACGCCCGATGATTACGCAGGATGTCATGTAGATTACCAGTACGGGTGACCAGTGAGAATTGCCAGTGCGGATGACCAGTGTGGATGACCTGTACAGATGACCATGAAGGATGACCATGAAGGATGACCAGTGCAGATGACCAGTGCGGATTACCGGTGCGGATGTCCAGTGCAGATGATCATGAACAAGAAGGGCAAAGCCCATACGACTCACATGCTTGACCTTGACATGACTTCAAAATACATGTGACCTTGACCCAAGGTCAAGGTCATGCAACACAAAGCTGTTAATTCAAGACATAGGAAGTACAATGGTGCGTATTGGCTCTTTCTACCATGAGATATGGTCACTTTTAGTGGTTCACTACCTTATTTTGGTCACATTTCATAAGGGTCAAAGTGACCTTGACCTTGATCATATGTGACCAAATGTGTCTCATGACGAAAGCATAACATGTGCCCCACATAATTTTTAAGTTTGAAACAGTTATCTTCCATAGTTCAGGGTCAAGGTCACTTCAAAATATGTATACAATCCAACTTTGAAGAGCTCCTGTGACCTTGACCTTGAAGCAAGGTAAACCAAACTGGTATCAAAAGATGGGGCTTACTTTGCCCTATATATCATATATAGGTGAGGTATTCAATCTCAAAAACTTCAGAGAAAATGGGAAAAATGGGAAAAATAGCTGTTTTTTAGACAACATTTATGGCCCCTGCGACCTTGACCTTGAAGCAAGGTCAAGATGCTATGTATGTTTTTTGGGGCCTTGTCATCATACACCATCTTGCCAAATTTGGTACTGATAGACTGAATAGTGTCCAAGAAATATCCAACGTTAAAGTTTTCCGGACGGACGTCCGGACGGACGGACGGACGGACGACTCGGGTGAGTACATAGACTCACTTTTGCTTCGCATGTGAGTCAAAAATGACCAGTGCGGATGACGAGTGCGGATGATTAGTGCGGATGACCAGTGCAGATTATCATGAATTGAACGATGACTAGTGCAGATGACCAGTGCAGATGATCATGAAGGATGACCTGTGCGGATAATCATGAAGGATGAATAGTGCGGATGACCGATGCGGATGATCACAAAAGGATGACCAGTGCGGATGACCGCAAAGGATGACCAGTGTGGATGACCTATCCAGATGACCAGTGCGGGTGACCGGTGAAGGTGACTGTTGCACATGGCCAGTGCGGATGACTACGATGGATGACCAGTGCGGATTTGTGGAATTTCCAAGGAGTAGACATCGACATAAGATGGCACACGCACATTGACCGACTGCGCAACCACAGCATGCTGTTACACATGGTACATTTCTCCACAGCCACACTTCAAAATTAGCATGACTTCAGTTGGTGTAGGTTCTACTCCAGGCGGTTTTCTGCCCATCCTACAACCACCCGAAGTCAACTGGATCAAGATTTGGAAGATCCCCGTAGAATTGCAATACAGCCCTTTTCAGATGGACGTTCAGCAATGGGCTGATGTGGGCGGTAGTTTTTGATTTATGTGGACTGGTGCTTGGAGGTTCTAGCTAGCCAGGTTTCATATCTCTAACCGTAACGTGATATGTTGTTTGAGATTTTGCACCTGTAGCACTCGCTTACAAACTGCGACATTTGCTGAAAGACTTCACCGATTTTCACGCATGGATCTTCTGCAGAGAAATCAAGCACTCCTACGAACACACTGGTTTATAATGAACAGCTGTCACCAGATGGCATACGCTTCCATCTAAAATAGCTCTATCGTCTGGTAAACAATCAAATCGGAGAAAACTAGTCTCTCACGATGTTCTTTGATCATCGCCCGCCATTTTGTAAGATCAATTTACAAGTTTTATCTTCGACAGTGAAACCTGTGCTTTGGAACACCATACGCACTAATCGCAAGTCCACGAATAACACAGGTTTCACATCTTCTCAGCCTGGATGTAATTCCATACACACTCATGTGCAAATTGTTTCCATTTAGCAGAATGAAACACGTCAAATGCCTTTGTTATTTGTCTTGGAAGAGGAGCTCAAGTACGGACACGGACAACACTACAGGCCATACTGTACGTGTCGTCATATTACTCATTACGTTTTCCCGACGTCATGAAGTTTATGACGCCATTCTAGCCCTTTTTTCTATGGAATGCCTTTTGTGTCTAAACAAAAAAATCAACATTTGCTAATTTTCCTATAATTAATTTTAACTCAATTTGCCCAAGGATTTAAAGATGTCATCCTGCGGATTTGTAAACTTCAGGAGTTAAACTACCCAAAACCATTAAAACATTTTCCGAGGTATTTTTCAAGGGGTTATTGCCCTGCCGTAAGGACTAAGGGGGATGTTCCCCCTGGCGGGGTCAAGGGACAGAGCCCCTTTAGTCCTTACGGCAGGGCAATAACCCCTTGAAAAATACCTCGGAAAATGTTTTAATGGTTTTGGGTAGTTTAACTCCTGAAGTTTACAAATCCGCAGGATGACATCTTTAAATCCTTGGGCAAATTGAGAAAAAATTAATTATAGGAAAATTAGCAAATGTTGATTTTTTTGATTTAGACACAAAAGGCATTCCATAGAAAAAAGGGCTAGAATGGCGTCATAACTTCATGACGTCGGGAAAACGTAATGAGTAATATGACGACACGTACAGTATGGCCTGTAGTGTTGTCCGTGTCCGTACTTGAGCTCCTCTTCCAAGACAAAAAACAAAGGCATTTGACGTGTTTCATTCTGCTGAATGGAAACAATTTGCACATGAGTGTGTATGGAATTACATCCAGGCTGAGAAGATGTGAAACCTGTGTTATTCGTGGACTTGCGATTAGTGCGTATGGTGTTCCAAAGCACAGGTTTCACTGTCGAAGATAAAACTTGTAAATTGATCTTACAAAATGGCGGGCGATGATCAAAGAACATCGTGAGAGACTAGTTTTCTCCGATTTGATTGTTTACCAGACGATAGAGCTATTTTAGATGGAAGCGTATGCCATCTGGTGACAGCTGTTCATGAACCAGTGTGTTCGTAGGAGTGCTTGATTTCTCTGCAGAAGATCCATGCGTGAAAATCGGTGAAGTCTTTCAGCAAATGTTGCAGTTTGTAAGCGAGTGCTACAGGTGCAAAATCTCAAACAACATATCACGTGAGAGATATGAAACCTGGCTAACTAGAACCTCCAAGCACCAGTCCACATAAATCAAAAACTACCGCCCACATCAGCCCATTGCTGAACGTCCATCTGAAAAGGGCTGTATTGCAATTCTACGGGGATCTTCCAAATCTTGATCCAGTTGACTCCGGGTGGTTGTAGGATGGGCAGAAAACCGCCTGGAGTAGAACCTACACCAACTGAAGTCATGCTAATGTTGAAGTGTGGCTGTGGAGAAAGTTACCATGTGCAACGGCATGCTGTGGTCGCGCAGTCGGTCAAGGTGCGTGTGCCATCTTATGTCGATGTCTACTCCTTGGAAATTGCACAAATCCGCACTGGTCATCCATCGTAGTCATCCGCACTGGGCATGTGCAACAGTCACCTTCACCGGTCACCCGCACTGGTCATCTGGATCGGCCATCCACACTGGTCATCCTTTGCGGTCATCCGCACTGGTCATCCTTTTGTGATCATCCGCATCGGTCATCCGCACTATTCATCCTTCATGATCATCTGCACTGGTCATCCGCACAGGTCATCCTTCATGATCATCTGCACTGGTCATCTGCACTAGTCATCGTTCATGATAATCTGCACTGGTCATCCGCACTAATCATTCGCACTCGTCATCCGCACTGGTAATTTTTCATGATCATCTGCACTGGACATCCGCACCGGTAATCCGCACTGGTCATCTGCACTGGTCATCATTCATGGTCATCTGCACAGGTCATCCACACTGGTCATCCGCACCGGCAATTCTCACCGGTCACCCGTACTGGTAATCTACATGACATCCTGCGTAATCATCGGGCGTTGTCATTTATTGGTCATCAGGAATAGTCATCCGCTACCATTTCGGCAATTGAAAAAAGGATCGATGGTGGCTGCCCTAAAACTAGAAACTCACTGCATGACCATGTCATCTTGTGTGGTAAACCAGCGTGGTCATCCCGCCTGGTCATCTGGAGTGGTAAACTACACATCATCCTGTGTGGTCATCGGCGAGGTAAAGTGCATACTAACCAGTATCCCTGGTTCGTCGCCATGACCTTTACGTTATGAGATAGAGGTCTTTTGTATGTGAGACATGGTACATCAGGTTTAGCCTCTTGACATGACGCCTAATACACCTCCTCGGGGCGTCACTAACTGACACAACACTGTGTATATGGTGTCAAAAGGGATTTCATATGCCGAATCGCTTGGCGCTGTGACACCTTACAAGGCCTTTCGTCTGATGTATACATTCCTCACCTGACTAGATCTTCTTAAAAAAAGAGCACAAGATAACTTTAAGTTATTGTGGGTATTACAGCTGCTTGCTCACCGACCAAGTCACTCATTGATTCTGGAACCCACCAGGATGGTAGGGTCACTTCAACGACGAGCGCTTCATAAGCTGTCTCCACCTCTGGCGGCTGTGAGCAATTTTTGGGAAGTTGCAAAATATTTCCCAATCCACTCTGTAATGATATCTGTCCCTCTGTTCATTTGTCTTCTCTATCTTCTCTTTCAGCGCACCATACCCTGTAAGATGGTCTTGGAGAGCCCGCCTGTTCTTGTTACATGGCCACACAATCTCAGCTTCGTCTTCTTGACAGTGATCTTTGTAGTGATGCACGTGCTAAGTGATGGTTTTACAAACATTAAAATATATGACCTTGAAATTGTTTGACCTTGAAAACATGTGACCTTCAGTGTTGGTGAACGTTTTTATTCATGGCAAGTTTTAAGAAGATGAACACATTTCGTCATTTTATCTTCAAAGATAGTATAATCCTTTATCATTTGAATGAACATTTGACATTCATATGACCTTGAAATGCGATGAAGGTCAAGCGAAGTGCAACAGTAATCAAAGCCCACAACACATATAAGCTTAAACCATTAGCTGTAACTGAACAAAATATATTGCTAAAACTATATCATCCTGCTCCGTTAACCAGTTTTAACGGTCCCCCAACAGACCAGCCATTCGGGTTATAGTGTCTGCTAATCATGTAACTGTTGTTATGCATATTAACTCCCGTTTTATCTCCCGGAAAACATAAATAAATACAGTTCTGCTAGTTTATAGCATGCAGTTTCGACTATTTTGCAGTCTGGAATCCATCTTGTCCGCCATCTTGAATACATCAAAATGCCCAAGGATGACAGAGTGTCATCCGTCGGATCTGTAATCTACAGACATCACAGAGTTCAAAACAGTCAAAACATTCTCCGAGGTATTTTTTGAGGGGTTTAAGGTCAAAATCGGGAAATGACGACCTGACTACTTGTGGGTGTCAGGGGGCGAAGCCCCCTTAAGCTGATGGGTAGGTCATATTCTGAGATAGGAAAATGGTCGCTCCTTGCATGAAACGGCATAAAATAAACAATAATAAAAATGTTTTAAGTAAGTGAGGTACATGTTTAGGCTAGGGGGGGGGGGGGGTTGCGCAACCCCCATAACCCCCCCGGTAGTCCGGCCCTGGTCTCTGTCATCTATTTTGCTTTGTAATGACCCCAAATGGTATTGCCCTATTGGTCTTTCCAGTGTCCAGCCTCTCTCTCTTGCTTGTATGTTTCTGTATATGTCTATCCTTCTCTATACCTGTCTGGACAGTATGTTTACACATTATTTGTGTTTTGAATATCCACAGGAGTGCTAAACATCCTGTCAGCGGCCGGCGGTACTTTGGTGGGCGGGGTTGTGACGTCACGCTTCAAGTTGTCCCCCGTGCAGTGTCTGAAGCTGATGGTGATTACCACGGCAACGTCCGTCATATTTAATGGCATGGGCTTCTTTCTGGGTTGTGACCAGCCCTACATCAGCATGGGTGCTTCTTCCGGGTAGGTTTCAGCCTTTCTCCGGGTATGTGTCAGTATGTTGCCGGGTAGGTGTCAGTATGCTGGCATGTGTCAGTATGTTTCCGGGTTGGTTTCAGCTTTTTTCGGGTATGTGTCAGTATGTTGCCGGGTATGGATCCGTATGTTGCCGGGTATGTGTCAGTATGTTGCCGGGTATGCATCAGTATGTTGCCGGGTATGCATCAGTATGTTGCCGGGTATGTTTCAGTATGTCTTAATGTAGGCATACATAGTTCCAAAACACGTATACCAACCATATACACTGAGACAGGAAACAATCGGTCCCGAAAAACCAAGAAAATGCCAAGTAAGAAAAACTAACAACCAACCAACCAACCAACATTCCGTTCGAATTTTATTCAGCTGCTTCATGACTATTGACCTTATACTATGACCGTTCTTCGTTCGGTTTAACTTTTGTTATGTTCAATCATCCATTTTGACTAAACATTTTAGGAATCAACAACTAGCTACAGGCCTATCATAGTTATATCATTAAAAGATACATTTAATAATTGAGGATTTTTGCGGCGAAGCCAAATTAAATTATTCTTGAAAACCAATACATATTTGCAGATGGTTACTAACAAATTTACATAATATGAAACAGTGACAGATACAACAACAACAAGAAATTCCTCCGAGGTAGGAAAAACACCCCCGTTGGTCAAAGGGAAATAACCATTCTCACTGCCACCAACTGAGAAGGTTATTTCCCTTTGACCATTAATATGTCCCTCTATAAGTCCTTGTAGAATCTTAATCCACCAATAACTCCCTAACCGTGTGTTTGACTGGTCCCAATTTTTGTAAGGACCGTCTCAGGAATGTATAGAACCTGTTCACCAAGTTTGGTGACGATCGGTCCGTTCATTCTTGAGATCTATATGCGAACACAAACACACAAACACATCGAGCGAAACCTATACACACCCCTATACCGGGGGTGTAAAAACGTCCGGGGCAGTGTGTTAAACCTAAGACAAATTCAGATGAAAAGCCCTAATTTTGACTGTGACAGTGAAGTCATCGCGTTATCGTTATAAGTTATATGCAAGGGACATACCTCAAGCCAGACTGTTGACGGAGAAGATTATTTTTGAATACTATTCTCGATGATTTTGGTGTTTTTATAAGAAAAAATGTATACCTCCATTTTGAGATTTTCTCTGGTCGACTCTCAATGTGTTCGCAGTTTTTAAGGTGTACAGACAAAAGAAAAGGCATTTGATCTTTTAATTTTCTTTTAACCCAGGCTTCCAGCCAATGGTAACACAACGGAAATGACGTGTGGCGGGACGTGTCAGTGTGACGACACAGTCTTCTTTCCCACCTGTGGTGCGGATGGCGTCAATTACTTCTCGCCTTGTCACGCGGGATGCTCCGAGAGTCTCGGAATGGTGGGTTTGTGTTGTGTTGTGTTGTGTTGTGTGTGTGTGTGTGTGTGTGTGTGTGTGTGTGTGTGTGTGTGTTGTGTGTTGCGCGCGCGTGTGTGTGTGTGTGTGTGTGTTGTGGTGTTGTGTGGCCTTGTGTTGTGTTGTGTCGTTGTGTTGTGTGTGTGTGTGTCATGGCTCGCATTTTTCATGATCCGCTAACTTCGACCATTATTTTTAATAATCACTGAGACTCGGCATGTAACCTCTACATATTTTGATCAAACATACAAATAACATTTATGTATCGATCTTAACGCCCAGCCGACCACGAAGGGCCATATCAGGGCGGTGCTGCTTTGACATATAACGTGCGCCACACACAAGACAGAAGTCGCAGCACAGGCTTCATGTCTCACCCAGTCACATTATTCTGACACCGGACCAACCTGTCCTAGCACTAACCCCATAATGCCAGACGCCAGGCGGAGCAGCCACTAGATTGACAATTTTAAAGTCTTAGGTATGACCCGGCCGGGGTTCGAACCCACGACCTCCCGATCACGGGGCGGACGCCTTACCACTAGGCCAACCGTGCCGGTAGAGTTCCTTTTACTTTTTACGATTGAACGCACACAAACATGCACTATTTAGTAGTCTCGGCTGGCCGTCTAATCATGAATTTTTGTCGGAATCTGACGTCAAAGAAGGGAAATCCCATGTTCAATCGATACATAAACTTATATGTGTTGTGTTGTGTGTGAGTGTATACATAAGTGTGTGTGCGTGTGCGAAATGCCGATCACAAAAACACACACATCGAGTTTTTATCACCAACAAACACTTTCTGTTTCGAACCATTTCCAACAGAGTTACGGCTCCTGTTCCTGCATCAACGCGACGATGACGTCATGGCGGAAGAACTCGACGGGCGGTCAGGAAGAGATGACGTCACAAGCGACACCAGGGTTTTGTGCCCCTGACTGCAGCAACCTCTACCCTTACGCTATCGTCAACTTTTTCGGCGCCTTGACTGCAACACTCGTCATCATGCCAGCATTCCTCGTCAGTGTCAGGTAACACAAAAGTACACACTTGGTATCAAAACTGAATCCATTGTGGCGTTTTATGAGGGGGGGGGGGGGAGATAGAGAGAGAGAGAGAGAGAGAGAGAGAGAGAGAGAGAGAGAGAGAGAGAGAGAGAGAGAGAGAGAGAATGAGAGAGAGAGAGAAAATGTGTGTGTGTGTGTGTGTGTGTGTGTGTGAGAGGGGGAGCGAGAGACAGAGATAGATAGATAGAGAGAATGAGAGAGAAAATGTGTGTGTGTGTGTGTGTGTGTGTGTGTGTGTGTGTGTGTGTGTGTGTGTGTATGTGTGAGGGGGAGCGAGAGAGAGAGAGGGAGAGAGAGAGGGGGAGAGAGAGAGAGAGAGAGAGAGAGGCGGAGAGATAGAAAGAAAGAGAGAGAGAGAGAGACAGAGACAAAAATAAAGAGAGAGAAAGAAAGAAAGAGAGAGAGAGAGAGAGAGAGAGAGAGAGAGAGAGAGAGAGAGAGAGAGAGAGAGAGAGAGAGAGAGAGAGAGAGAGAGAGAGAGAGAGATTTTACCATGTGTATGCATCACAGTCCACATCTGAACACCCTTGTCAGCAGATAGTAGCAGAAGGAAAAGAGAAAAGATTGTAATGGCAAGTTGTCTCAAGTTCTGCATTTTCCTCACTTGTTTCATTAGTTACCATGCAGGTATAGACCTCGGGGAACTTGCTATTTTTGTTTTTAATTTTGCAGGAGCGTCAAAGAGAGTGACAAACCGCTTGCCATAGGCCTTTCAGCCTTCTGCGGCACTCTTCTGGGTGAGCAAAAGCACTGTAATTTTATAGAGAAACTAAGGAGTAAAGATACAATCTTTATTTATGCTAGCTTTTGGGCCTAAGGTGAACACCTTTTTTTATACTAGCTTATGGGCCCAAAGTGAAAACCTTTATTTATACTAGCTTGGGGCGGGGATGTAGCTCAGTCGGTAGCGCGCTGGATTTGTATCCAGTTGGCCGCTGTCAGCCTGAGTTCGTCCCCACGTTCGGCGAGAGATTTATTTCTCAGAGTCAATTTTGTGTGCAGACTCTCCTCGGTGTTCGAACACCCCCGTGTGTACACGCAAGCACAAGACCAAGTGCGCTTGAAAAAGATCCTGTAATCCATGTCAGAGTTCGGTGGGTTATAGAAACACGAAAATACCCAGCATGCTTCCTCCGAAAGCGGCGTATGGCTGCTTAAATGGCGGGGTAAAAAACGGTCATACACGTAAAAGCCGTGGGAGTTTCAGCCCATGAACGAACAAACAAACAAAAAATACTAGCTTAATAGGGGCCTAACGAGAAAACCTTTATTTATGCTAGCTTAATAGGGGGCTAACGAGAAAACCTTTATTTATGCTAGCAAAGAAACAATAGCGACTGCATGTGAGAGCGAAGAACAAAAAGACCAAAAAGCACTTTACTCACGAGAAAACCTTTATTTATGCTAGCTTATTGGCCTAAAGAGAAAGTCTTTTTTTATGCTAGCTTATTGGCCTAAAGAGAAAACCTTTATTTATGCTAGCTTATTGGCCTAAAGAGAAAGTCTTTTTTTATGCTAGCTTATTGGCCTAAAGAGAAAACCTTTATTTATGCTAGCTTATTGGCCTAAAGAGAAAGTCTTTTTTTATGCTAGCTTATTGGCCTAAAGAGAAAACCTTTATTTATGCTAGCTTATTGGCCTAAAGAGAAAGTCTTTTTTTATGCTAGCTTATTGGCCTAAAGAGAAAACCTTTATTTATTCTAGCTTATTGGCCTAAAGAGAAAACCTTTATTTATTCTAGCTTATTGTCCTAAAGAGAAAACCTTTATTTATTCTAGCTTATTGGCCTAAAGAGAAAACCTTTATTTATTCTAGCTTATTGGCCTAAAGAGAAAGTCTTTTTTTATGCTAGCTTATTGGCCTAAAGAGAAAGTCTTTTTTTATTCTAGCTTATTGGCCTAAAGAGAAAGTCTTTTTTTATGCTAGCTTATTGGCCTAAAGAGAAAACCTTTATTTATTCTAGCTTATTGGCCTAAGAGAAAGTCTTTTTTTATGCTAGCTTATTGGCCTAAAGAGAAAACCTTTATTTATTCTAGCTTATTGGCCTAAAGAGAAAGTCTTTTTTTATGCTAGCTTATTGGCCTAAAGAGAAAACCTTTATTTATTCTAGCTTATTGGCCTAAAGAGAAAGACTTTTTTTTATACTAGCCTATTGGCCAAAAGAGAAAGTCTTTTTTTATTCTAGCTTATTGGCCTAAAGAGAAAACCTTTATTTATGCTAGCTTTTTGGCCTAAAGAGAAAACCTTTATTTATTCTAGCTTATTGGCCTAAAGAGAAAACCTTTATTTATGCTAGCTTTTTGGCCTAAAGAGAAAGTCTTTTTTTATGCTAGCTTTTTGGCCTAAAGAGAAAACCTTTATTTATTCTAGCTTATTGGCCTAAAGAGAAAGTCTTTTTTTATGCTAGCTTATTGGCCTAAAGAGAAAGTCTTTTTTTATGCTAGCTTATTGGCCTAAAGAGAAAGTCTTTTTTTATGCTAGCTTATTGGCCTAAAGAGAAAGTCTTTTTTATGCTAGCTTATTGGCCTAAAGAGAAAGTCTTTTTTTATGCTAGCTTTTTGGCCTAAAGAGAAAACCTTTATTTATTCTAGCTTATTGGCCTAAAGAGAAAACCTTTATTTATGCTAGCTTTTTGGCCTAAAGAGAAAACCTTTGTTTATTCTAGCTTATTGGCCTAGAGAGAAAATCTTTATTTATGCTAGCTTATTGGCCTAAAGAGAAAACCTGTATTTATTCTAGCTTATTGGCCTAAAGAGAAAGTCTTTTTTTATGCTAGCTTATTGGCCTAAAGAGAAAGTCTTTTTTTATGCTAGCTTATTGGCCTAAAGAGAAAACCTTTATTTATTCTAGCTTATTGTCCTAAAGAGAAAACCTTTATTTATTCTAGCTTATTGGCCTAAAGAGAAAACCTTTATTTATTCTAGCTTATTGGCCTAAAGAGAAAACCTTTATTTATTCTAGCTTATTGGCCTAAAGAGAAAGTCTTTTTTTATGCTAGCTTATTGGCCTAAAGAGAAAGTCTTTATTTATGCTAGCTTATTGGCCTAAAGAGAAAACCTTTATTTATTCTAGCTTATTGGCCTAAAGAGAAAGTCTTTTTTTATGCTAGCTTATTGGCCTAAAGAGAAAGTCTTTTTTATGCTAGCTTATTGGCCTAAAGAGAAAACCTTTATTTATTCTAGCTTATTGGCCTAAAGAGAAAGTCTTTTTTTATGCTAGCTTATTGGCCTAAAGAGAAAGTCTTTTTTTATGCTAGCTTATTGGCCTAAAGAGAAAACCTTTATTTATTCTAGCTTATTGGCCTAAAGAGAAAGTCTTTTTTATGCTAGCTTATTGGCCTAAAGAGAAAGTCTTTTTTTATGCTAGCTTATTGGCCTAAAGAGAAAACCTTTATTTATTCTAGCTTTGGGGCCTAAAGAGAAAGTCTTTTTTTATGCTAGCTTATTGGCCTAAAGAGAAAACCTTTATTTATTCTAGCTTTGGGGCCTAAAGAGAAAATCTTTATTTATGCTAGCTTATAGGCCAAAAGAGAAATCCGTTATTCATGCTAGCTTTGGGGCCTAAATATGAAACATCATTTTTAGGAGCACATAGTCGGTATTTACGCCACATGCAAAACAAGTATTTGTGATTTTGATTAATCGGTTAGATACCATATCCAATAGCCAACCCTGTTTTACAGAATAAACTTGACATGTCAACATATTCACGAGGCTGTATCTTAAAAACATTAGATCGATTTCTCTGATTTTATTACACATTGTTTTGTCAGACTTTAAACAAACATCAGGCAAAAATGTTAGCGATTTCCAATGGTTGTTTAATCGGTGTCGGATGTCTTTAAGATTTGCTCCTCGACCCCATTGCTAGATAATCATAAAAACTAACGCTGCTTTGGCCTCCTCTCTGTTCCATTAGGAAATGAAAATATTATACATGTATGTTATATTTTGGCTACGGTTTTGTTAAAGCTGGTTACCGGGCCTCAATCTATTGCAGTATCGATCACAGCTCTGTCGTCAAGCTGGTTACCGGGCTCACAATGTATTGCAGTATCGATCACTGCTCTGTCGTCAAGCTGGTTACAGGGCCTCACAATGTATTGCAGTATCGATCACTGCTCTGTCGTCAAGCTGGTTACCGGGCTTACAATGTATTGCAGTATCGACCACTGCTCTGTCGTCAAGCTGGTTACCGGGCTTACAATGTATTGCAGTATCGATCACTGCTCTGTCGTCAAGCTGGTTACCGGGCCTCACACTGTATTGCAGTATCGATCACTGCTCTGTCGTCAAGCTGGTTACCGGGCCTCACAATATATTGCAGTATCGATCACTGCTCTGTCGTCAAGCTGGTTACTGGGCCTCACACTGTATTGCAGTATCGATCACTGCTCTGTCGTCAAGCTGGTTACCGGGCCTCACAATATATTGCAGTATCGATCACTGCTCTGTCATCAAGCTGGTTACCGGGCCTCACACTGTATTGCAGTATCGATCACTGCTCTGTCGTCAAGCTGGTTACAGGGCCTCACAATGTATTGCAGTATCGATCACTGCTCTGTCGTCAAGCTGGTTACAGGGCCTCACAATGTATTGCAGTATCGATCACTGCTCTGTCGTCAAGCTGGTTACCGGGCTTACAATGTATTGCAGTATCGATCACTGCTCTGTCGTCAAGCTGGTTACAGGGCCTCACAATGTATTGCAGTATCGATCACTGCTCTGTCGTCAAGCTGGTTACCGGGCCTCACAATATATTACAGTATCGATCACTGCTCTGTCGTCAAGCTGGTTACCGCGCCTCACACTGTATTGCAGTATCGATCACTGCTCTGTCGTCAAGCTGGTTACCGTGCCTCAATGTATTGCAGTATCGATCACTGCTCTGTCGTCAAGCTGGTTACCGTGCCTCAATGTATTGCAGTATCGATCACTGCTCTGTCGTCAAGCTGGTTACCGTGCCTCAATGTATTGCAGTATCGATCACTGCTCTGTCGTCAAGCTGGTTACCGTGCCTCAATGTATTGCAGTATCGATCACTGCTCTGTCGTCAAGCTGGTTACCGTGCCTCAATGTATTGCAGTATCGATCACTGCTCTGTCGTCAAGCTGGTTACCGTGCCTCAATGTATTGCAGTATCGATCACTGCTCTGTCGTCAAGCTGGTTACCGGGCCTCACAATATATTGCAGTATCGATCACTGCTCTGTCGTCAAGCTGGTTACCGGGCCTCACACTGTATTGCAGTATCGATCACTGCTCTGTCGTCAAGCTGGTTACCGGGCCTCACAATATATTACAGTATCGATCACTGCTCTGTCGTCAAGCTGGTTACCGGGCTTACAATGTATTGCAGTATCGATCACTGCTCTGTCGTCAAGCTGGTTACCGGGCCTCACAATATATTACAGTATCGATCACTGCTCTGTCGTCAAGCTGGTTACCGGGCCTCACAATATATTGCAGTATCGATCACTGCTCTGTCGTCAAGCTGGTTACCGGGCCTCACACTGTATTGCAGTATCGATCACTGCTCTGTCGTCAAACTGGTTACCGGGCCTCACACTGTATTGCAGTATCGATCACTGCTCTGTCGTCAAGCTGGTTACTGGGCCTCACAATATATTGCAGTATCGATCACTGCTCTGTCGTCAAGCTGGTTACCGGGCCTCACACTGTATTGCAGTATCGATCACTGCTCTGTCATCAAACTGGTTACCGGGCCTCACACTGTATTGCAGTATCGATCACTGCTCTGTCGTCAAGCTGGTTACCGGGCCTCACACTGTATTGCAGTATCGATCACTGCTCTGTCGTCAAGCTGGTTACCGCGCCTCACACTGTATTGCAGTATCGATCACTGCTCTGTCGTCAAGCTGGTTACAGGGCCTCACAATGTATTGCAGTATCGATCACTGCTCTGTCGTCAAGCTGGTTACAGGGCCTCACAATGTATTGCAGTATCGATCACTGCTCTGTCGTCAAGCTGGTTACAGGGCCTCACAATGTATTGCAGTATCGATCACTGCTCTGTCGTCAAGCTGGTTGCTGGGCCGAGGTGCACAAGAAAGTTACCAACTGGGTGGGAGTCAGCCGCGGTGTTGGATTGGTTGAAATTGAGATTTGTTTTGTTTTCAACAAATCAGACCCCTCGGTTTGAGTAGTACCCAGTTTCGGGATTGCTGGGCCCCAATGACGTAATACCATATGGCTGTTTTGTTTAGGCTGGTTCCCGGGTCCCAATGACGTCAAGACATATGACTGTTTTGTTTAGGCTGGTTCCTGGGGCCCCTTATATTGTACGGACGTATCGTGGATTCATGTTGCTATGCATGGGCCCCAATGACGTCATGACATATGGCTGCTCTGTTCAGGCTGGTTCCTGGTGCCCTAATGACGTCATGACATATGGCTGCTTTGTTTATGCTGATTTCTGGGCCCCAATGACGTAAAGACATATGGTTGTTTTGTTCAGGCTGGTTCCTGGGCCCCATAGTGTACGGACGCATCGTGGACTCATGTTGCATGCTGTGGAGTTCTGGGTGTGACGGCGGCGGGTCCTGCAGTCTCTACGATCTCTCAGTGTTCCGGTAAGACGTCTTATGACAAAGCATATAATTATCGTCATGATTCGAAATTATCTGACAGCTCATTTTGCCTGTTGAAGGTAAGCAAACCCCATGGAATTCGCGCAAATATGCGTTTTTGTGTGTTTGCACTACACACTTGAATACAAACCGATTTGAACCAAACTCGCTCGTTAAAGTGTCATTCCTCTCTCCGTCTCCAACTCTCTTCCTCTACCTCTCTGAGAAAGGAAACGAACTTGCAGCGGTCCTACATAGCCATATTAGGCCAAAAAAAAAATAGGTCTGTTTACGGTAACCCGACCGACCCTAGTTTTTTCGCGCGACCCTAGTCTTTTTTTTGGCATTTGGGAAAAAAAAAAAAATCTTGCTTTTTGGGCAAAATAACGTAAAAATATGTTTTTTTGGAAAAAAAAAAAAATCCCGACCTACCGACCCTTTTTTTGTGTGGCCTATGTTACCGTAAACAGACCTTTTTTTGTTGCCTTAGTTGAAGGGACGTTACAAACTAACCAGCAACCTACCCGCCCACCATCTTATCACCCTACACATACCAACCGTTACTACTTTGTTATTTGAACGGCGACTAAAGCAACACCATTGTGTTTCAGTTTTCTTGACAGTTCTGTGTGTGTACGCGCGCGCACCATCTGGAGAGTTTCAGTTTTCTTGACAGTTATGTGCGTGTGCGCGCGTGCGCGTATGTATGTGTGCGTGTGTGTGTGTGTGTGTGTGTGTGTGTGTGTGTGTGTGTGTGTGTGCTTCAAACAGGAGAGAGAGAGAGAGAGAGAGAGAGAGAGAGAGAGAGAGAGAGAGAGAGAGAGAGATAGAAAAAAAAGAGACAGACAGACAGACAGACAGACAGACAGACAGACCTCTAAATGCGTTTGAAAATCCAATCAGTCACGAAGATCAAATTTTCCTCTGTTTTTTTGTGTTCTGATTTGTTATGTTTGTTTCCAGGTATCGCTACCATGCTATCTTCTTCAGCACACGAATAGGATGCTGCCTGCTCTATCTGACAGCTTTGCTGATTGCAATGTACGGTCGCAACAAATTCGCACCGCAGAGTGACGTCATCGAGTCCACGATCGCACCGGAAGGAGAAAAACTAATGCTTGAGAAATCCCTGAACGGAAACGGAACGAGAACCTCGAACGGAACACCAGAAGAGGAAGAAGATGATGACTTCTTCGGAGGGAAGAACATCTACAAAGGGAAGAAATAAGAATTGAGTGACTGTGGTGTGAAATACGCAGTTATTCCTCTTAAGCCTACCCCTTTCCAATGCCATGCAAAAGACCGGCGCACACTTGTTGTTGTTGAAAACTGTGTACAATGACAAAACATAGTAAAACATTTTCCCTTTGTTACCTTTCTGTTTCAGGGAACACTGGCCTTATGAAACTGTTTCAGGGAACACTGGCCTTATGAAACTGTTTCAGGGAACACTGACTGGCCTTATGAAACTGTTTCAGGGAACACTGGCCTTATGAAACTGTTTCAGGGAACACTGGCCTTATGAAACTGTTTCAGGGAACACTGGCCTTATGAAACTGTTTCAGGGAACACTGGCCTTATGAAACTGTTTCAGGGAACACTGGCCTTATGAAACTGTTTCAGGGAACACTGGCCTTATGAAACTGTTTCAGGGAACACTGGCCTTATGAAACTGTTTCAGGGAACACTGGCCTTATGAAACTGTTTCAGGGAACACTGGCCTTATGAAACTGTTTCAGGGAACACTGGCCTTATGAAACTGTTTCAGGGAACACTGGCCTTATGAACCTGTTTCAGGGAACACTGGCCTTATGAAACTGTTTCAGGGAACACTGGCCTTATGAAACTGTTTCAGGGAACACTGGCCTTATGAAACTGTTTCAGGGAACACTGGCCTTATGAAACTGTTTCAGGGAACACTGGCCTTATGAAACTGTTTCAGGGAACACTGGCCTTATGAAACTGTTTCAGGGAACACTGGCCTTATGAAACTGTTTCAGGGAACACTGGCCTTATGAAACTGTTTCAGGGAACACTGGCCTTATGAAACTGTTTCAGGGAACACTGGCCTTATGAAACTGTTTCAGGGAACACTGGCCTTATGAAACTGTTTCAGGGAACACTGGCCTTATGAAACTGTTTCAGGGAACACTGGCCTTATGAAACTGTTTCGCTTAACCAAAGCTCAATCGTACGAATATTGTGCGTCAACCTAATCGGCAATAGTAACTTTGTACTGTTTTGTTTTCTGCATGACGAAAACATTGCGCTTATTGGCAGTATGAGAAATATGAGATTACCATACGGTACGTAATCATTTTGCATATTGGCAGTATGAGAAATATGAGATTACTATACGGTACGTAATCATTTTGCATATTGGCAGTATGAGAAATATGAGATTACTATACGGTACGTAATCATTTTGCATATTGGCAGTATGAGAAATATGAGATTACTATACGGTACGTAATCATTTTGCATATTGGCAGTATGAGAAATATGAGATTACCATACGGTACGTAATCATTTTTATCCTACATATATACGTGAGAGAAACACCCGTGAGATAATAATCGTTCAAATCACACGTGTGTATATCATGTAAATGAGGTCATGTCAAGCAAGTCTGGCAGGGACCTGTTTTTCCACTGCTTATGGTGCCAAAGTCACCGAGACAAACGTCATTATAGAAACAAAAATTGCGCTCGCTAATTACCCTCCATGAATCTTTAGAACTAACACGTCACGCCACACTTTCAGAGTGACGTTTCTTT
>NC_090255.1:37914000-37930385 GCF_037325665.1 Littorina saxatilis
TAATAGAGAGAGAGAGAGAGAGAGAGGGTGAGAGAGCTAGAGAGAGAGGGTGAGAGAGCTAGAGAGAGAGGGTGAGAGAGCTAGAGAGAGAGAGAGAGAGAGAGAGAGAGAGAGAGAGAGAGAGAGAGAGAGAGAGAGAGAGAGAGAGAGAGAGAGAGAGAGAGAGAGAGAGAGAGAGAGAGAGAGAGAGAGAGAGAGAGAGAGAGAGAGAGGGGCAGAGAGAATACGAATTAAGAGAGAAATTCCACCATATTTATATTCTGGACACTTTCCTGTGTCTCCCCAAACGTTCTCCGGGTGGAGAGTAGTGCAGCATAACTTGAACGGCGAAGGATACGAGTCTGTACTCTTTACCGAACTTTTGAATTGTGGAATCAAGCTTTTCAATAGACAATGTACGGAAATAACTGTCGGGTTTGTATGGCCTGTGAAAGAGTGAACGCCCTTGCTTTTAGTGGGACAAACAAACCACACACGCTCCTTCTCCACATGTTTCAGTCACATCCCTTGCCAGTGACGTCATGCCGTTAACAAAAAGCACTCAGGATGTTGATTTTTGATATGTGTCTGTGTTGGGGGGTTAGGATTGAGGTTTGCTGGCCGATGTGAATGCGTGATATATTGTGAAAAAAAATCCATCTCACACGGCATAGATAAATCCCTGCGCCTTGAATCCGTGGTTGAGATATGTGCGCAATATAAATTGCATAAAATAAAATAAAATAAAATAAAATAAAATAAAATAAATGTGTTCACCTCAGCATGCTAGTCAATCGACATTCACAGCAGTACAGACATTCACAGGAGTACAGAGATTTGACGCATTCGACCTTGTAAGCCGGCCATAATTACGGCGAAGCGTTTTCCATGCGCATAATGGCTATGCATAGTACTGTCGTTAACTGATTTAAAGTGAAACATCATTTCTTACCTCAAAACAAACACACAGCAAAGTTGACGCATTCGAGCCTTTCAGGCATAATTACGGTGCGCTTTTATCGGCGCCTTGGGCCTTTAATTGTTGCTCTGTGCTTAAAGCCATATGTACTCGATGACTATACACGCTAATTGCTTTACCAACAGCTGGAGACAGACTAAATTAAGTTCCCTGCAAAATATTGTGGTCTAGGACCCCTTAAATGTTGAGATATTTGAATTTTCATTTTGATCTGGATCGTCCTATTTATAGATTTGGCAACACATGTAACGTTGATGCAAGGGAGAGAACACCGCGGCTTTGTTGACATCCTCACTTTTTCAGAGGCTAGAACAAGCTGTAATGCATGTATTATGGTCCGCGCATGGTGACGTATCGTCATTATATGGTCTTATGGTGCGTTTGACATCGATTGTGGGCAAACTACACTTTGTAAACACGGGAGTGCGTTAGTATGCCTTTAACTAAACTGTTGAGGTCATCTTACAGGGTTAACTTCGCCTTTCCTCATGCAAGTTGAACTCAACTGCAATCAAGAAACAGGTCAAGCCTGTGTTTTTTTGGTTTTTTTGCCGCACAGCTTAGGGAGACCATTTCGAAAGCAGAATGTGCACCGAACGAGAACTTGCGTCAATATTATCTCCCCCACTCCTTGACGCGCTGAGAGTAACGTCCCCTAGCTTCTTTCCGCTCGAGTCACGCGTCTGAGTTGACCTTGAAATTTAACATAAACACACACACTGACGCATACATATACGCACATTCTCTCTCTCTCTCTCTCTCTCTCTCTCTCTCTCTCTCTCTCTCTCTCCCTCTCTCTCTCTATCACACACACACACACAGAGCCACACACACACACGCACACACACACACGAACACACATACACACACACACACACACAAACACACACACACACACACTGACACACACACACACTCACACACACACACACACTCACACTAACGCACACACAACGGGCGGGGATATAGCTCAGTTGGTAGCGCGCTGGATTTGTATTCAGTTGGCCGCTGTCAGCGTGAGTTCGATCCCAGGTTCGGCGGAAATTTATTTCACAGAGTCAACTTTGTGTGCAGACTCTCTTCGGTGTCCGAACCACCCCCCGTGTATACTACATTGGGTGTGCACGTTAAAGATCCCACGATTGACAAAAGGGTCTCTTATGGCAAAATTGCTTAGGCACAGTTAATAATTGTCTACCATACCCGTGTGACTTGGAATA
The DNA here is from genome assembly GCF_037325665.1 of Littorina saxatilis. NCBI lineage: Eukaryota > Metazoa > Mollusca > Gastropoda > Littorinimorpha > Littorinidae > Littorina > Littorina saxatilis. Next base: position 37,916,179 of record NC_090255.1, read on the forward strand.
AGGCCGTGAAAGGTAAATATGCGCCGAAATGGCTGCAATCTACTGGCCGTATAAAATTTCATCTCACACGGCATCACTGCAGAGCGCCTAGAACTGTACCCACGGAATATGCGCGATATAAGCCTCATTGATTGATTGATTGAACTGTGAGAAAGTCAGTATTCGCCACCCCTCTCCCCTTTTCACCCGAAAAAAAACCCACACACACCATCAGACAAATCAACACTTCAAAACAAGACCTTGATGGAGCAAGGGAGATACTCAGTCATCAGATTCATCATTATCACGAAAAGAGGGCACAAAGAAATAAGCACACACGCGCACGCGCATGCACAGACATACAGACACACACACAGACATGTCATAGACGGACAGGTAGGCAGGTCGTGTGTATTTGTGCTTGGTCAATCCATTACTTTTTTTCAACTGATGGAGCTGACGTGTGTTCAGAAATCAGGTTTTTTTCAGCAACAGCGATACAAAAAATTAATCTGAATGTCCTGAACTGCACATTTCGTACCCCCTCCCTCCACTTCCCTTGCCACCACCCTCCCTCACCCCCGCCACAACAACTAGCAAAACGAGTCAAAATGTCCATAGATATACATTCCATCTTGTCTCCATTCACAGTCCAACACTATTCCCCCCCCCCCCCCTCATCTCCCCCTCCCCCAAATAGCTAGCCAGCACAAGTATTGTTGATGTCCATGAATACACACTCCTTGACAATTGTCCAGCAAAGCACAGTGACACCACCACCCACCCCCCCCCCCCCCCCCCCGTACCCCTCCCCCATCCTCGATCACCCAACAACCCCGCCCCCGTTTGCCTTCACAACTCCCCACTCACCACTTTCCTCAATACCTACGCCCCCCCCCCCCCCCCCACCCCAACTCCCTTCAACTCACCACTGAGGGGCAAAACTTCGGAAAATACCCGCCTCGAAACAGCTTCTCAAGAGAGTGTAAAACACTGCTGATTGCCTAATAGGTCGTAATGAAGTTTTCCTCCTCTATCCTTAGAAAAACAATCGCATATTTGCTGCTACAAGTTTGTGCAAATCCTCGAAGGGCTTGAGCGAGCCGGCCGAATCAAAGGCACAGTCGTTGCCGTGAAAACATGATAGGCTTGCTATCCCAAATCTGCCGAGACTTGTACATGAAATAAGGCTAGCCCTCCAGTTGTACATGAAATAAGACTAGCCCTTCACTTGGACATGAAATAAGGCTAGCCCTCCACTTGTACATGAAATAAGGCTAGCCCTCCACTTGTACATGAAATAAGGCTAGCCCTCCACTTGGACATGAAATAAGGCTAGCCCTCCACTTGGACATGAAATAAGGCTAGCCCTCCACTTGTACATGAAATAAGGCTAGCCCTCCACTTGTACATGAAATAAGGCTAGCCCTCCACTTGGACATGAAATAAGGCTAGCCCTCCACTTGGACATGAAATAAGGCTAGCCCTCCACTTGTACATGAAATAAGGCTAGCCCTCCACTTGGACATGAAATAAGGCTAGCCCTCCACTTGGACATGAAATAAGGCTAGCCCTCCACTTGGACATGAAATAAGGCTAGCCCTCCACTTGGACACGTACCAACTACCAACATCCTGGCCGTGGGTGGGGAAAGAAAAGAGTTCACAAATTGGCACTACAGTTCGTTAAACAGTTGACAGAAAAGTCCGATTCTACACAAAAAGCACACACAGTTCTGTGTTGATGTTTAGTGTGAGTGCAAATAGAGGGATGTTCAATTGCTTAAGCCTGGTCCGTTCCTGATGGTCATTTTTGGCTCACGTAAGTGTAGCCTATGCGATCGTAACTTTGTCTGTCTGTGCGTGCGTGCGTGCGTGCGTGCGTGCGTGCGTGCGTGCGTCTGTGCGTGTGTATGTCTGTGGTAGAAACTCTAACATTTGAAGACGTCACATTACATTGACGTCACATTATGACGTAAGAGGGTTAGACGTCACGCGAAGGAAGTACTGACAGTCTCGGTCATTATTATTTTGAGCGCGCCGAGACTAGTTGGCAGTCGTGTCCTTGTAAGTAGGCTACATGCAGACAGACAGATCTAGATCTAGTGTCTCGCTTTCTTGCACAGTTTCACCTATGCTCTTTCTCTGTGTGTGTGTGTGTGTGTGTGTGTGTGTGTGTGTGTGTGTGTGTGTGTGTGTGTGTGTGTGTGTGTGTGTGTGTGTGTGACGGAGTGATTGAGTTTGTGTTACTGTTTGTTGATTTCTTACGTGAGCCTTGAAGGCTTCGCCTCTTGTCTCTTGTTGCCCCATGTACTGTACTTAGTTTTTTCGCGTATGTGTGAGTGCGCATGTTTTGAATAATGTATTGTTGTGCAATGTGTATTATATAGTGAGTGCGCGCGTGTGTCCGCACGTGTGTTTGTGATAATGTATTGTTGTGCAATGTGTATTATATAGTGAGTGCGTGTGTCCCCACGTGTGTTTGTGATAATGTATTGTTGTGCAATGTGTATTATATAGTGAGTGCGTGTGTCCGCACGTGTGTTTGTGATAATGTATTGTTGTGCAATGTGTATTATATAGTGAGTGCGTGTGTCCGCACGTGTGTTTGTGATAATTTCTTGTGTAGGTGCAATGTGTTATTTATTGATATGTGTGGAATTGCACTGTAAATAATGTTATGTTGTTGATGTATTTTCTTCCAATGATTGTTCAGCGCTTTGAGCAGGGTTAAACCCTGGATACAGTCATGCGCTTTATAAACATTATGCATTACTATTATTTCTTATCCACTGTAAATTCCTCCTCAGAACTGAGATGATGAGCCGAACACATGAAGGACGGGGCCTTTAAGAAAAGAGGGAAAATCGGTAAAACATTTTGCTAATAAACAGCGGGTGAGTAACTGACCGTGGTGTGGAGTGGTCTTGTCGTGTCTTGACCGGCGGTCACCTCTCTGCTTGAAATGTCTGGTATGACACGGCGGAAGAGTTGAAGAGGGCGAGAGAGTTAGTGAGATGAATAAACACGAGCTTAGCTTTAGGCGAGGCGTTCGTTGCCACACACACACACACAAACACCCACGCACACACAGACACACGCGCGCACGCTCACGTTCGCACGCACTCACACACATACACAAACTCACGCATGCATGCAGGCACACACACATACATACACACGCACGCACACACACACACACGCACGCACGCACGCACGCACGCACACGCACACACACACACACACACACACACACAAACACACACCCACTCAGTCTCGTTCTCTTTGACTCAGTCTCTCTCCATCTCACTCGCTATCTTTCTATATGTAACTCTTTCTCTCTCTCTCTCTCTCTCTCTCTCTCTCTCTCTCTCTCTCTCTCTCTCTCTCTCTTCTCTCTCTCTCTCTCTCTCGCTCTCTCTCGTTCTCTCTCTCTCTCTCTCGCTCTCTCTCCCCCCTCTCTCTCTCTCTCTCCCCCCTCTCTCTCCTCCCCCCCCCTCTCTCTCTCTCTCTCTCTCTCTCTCTCCCCCCTCTCTCTCCTCCCTCTCTCTCTTATTCACTTTTTCCTCAAACCTCACAATCTCGCTGGTGGTCACGGTCAGCAAAAGACCAACATTTGAAAAATAAATACAGCATGTGGGAAGTTGTTTCCAGGCAATCTGTGCTTTTACACCTTTTTTGTTGTCTTGTTTGTGGTTTGCTTCTGTTTAGAACCCAACCACATTGCATATACATTAGTTTACGCCCAATTCAAACAACACTAATTATGTTTTAAATATATATTTTTTTTTTAGTTGTCAGCTACGCAAGGTGTCAGTCTTAAGTCTATAGTGAGTATAACAGGGGCGGATCACATCATTTTTAAGGGGGGGGGGGTTGGTGTTTCCAAATTTCTTTTAGGGCCAATTCGACGACACGAAGCGTTTAATTGAGGGCGCGAAGCGTTTAATTGAGGACGCGAAGCGTTAGAACTTCCTAGGGGCGTCAGGGGGCATGCCCCCCCCCCCCGGAAAATGATGATATAAACAAAGAAAATGGAGCAATCTGAGCCAAGAAACTTCCCCAAATACACCTTCCCAAAAATAAACTTTAGAAGACAAATTTGGATCAAAACAAGGACAATTGAACGATCTGGTGCAACCTGAGCAAGCAAATGACCCAACTACCTACCAAACCCTTCACTTAGAAGACTAATGACGGCTCCTAGGGGGGTTCGGGGGTATGCCCCCCCACCCCCCGGAAAAAATGTGATAAAAATCAAGGAAAATGGAGCAATCTGGTGCAATCTGACCCATCAGTTTCTCTTTGTTTAAAAAAAAATCTTTCTTTTTTCATTTAAAACTGTTTTTTCAGGCTGGGGGGGGGGGGGGGGAGGTCCGGAAACCCCGGAAACCCCCCTTGGATCCGCCACTGAGTAATGTCTAGGACTATTTTTGAAACTGGTTTATGACATCCAAAACCTGAAGATAAATCTGGCGTATTTAGCTCAAAGGCGAACGGAACTCGAAATGTTACGTGGACTTGCAAAAACTTGGCCAAAAAGTTATTGCAACAGATTTCGCACCCAAATTAAAGCAATTATTCCCGTGTCATTTCACTAACACTTTATATGCCAGATAAGGCCGTTTACGTGACTATCAAGATCACTTTTTGGATTAAAGATATCTTTTACAGGGATCACGTGACCGCCGCTCAAATAAGGGTACCCTCAAAATCGACTAGACAAAAACGGAAGGGCCCAATTAAAACTCGACCAAAAAAATCACAATAGGCAAAACTTTGCAACTTTTACATACGAGAAGAAGGCAAATCAATTATCTACCCTGAACATGTTGATTTGTTTTGCTAGCTTGCGTATTTCGTGTGCTATGCTATTCCTACTGATGCCGGTGACGATCGCAAGAGCGGTCAAAAACGGGACTTTTGGGGTCATGTTTTAGGGGTGTCCTAACAAAAAGCGCTGTACTTTAGTAATGACTTGGTGGATTGCTTTGAAACTTTCAGAAGAATTGATCAACATACTAGAGATATTCCGAGCGAAATTGTGGATCGTTGTAGATATTTGTTCAGGTGTGACGCAATGTTAAACTCGTCATAGGATTGTTCACTTGTATCCACAGAATTCATGACTTTGCATGTCTACAGATAAATGATTTATACAGTTACTGTCGAAGTTTCATTTGCGTGTAATCACTGGCGTAAATTAACTAGTCATGCACACACATGAGAAAACGCTGTTTTGCTCTGACTGCAGTTATCGCCGCGTGCCTCTCAAAACATGCTGCGGTCACGCATATACGCACATAAAACTTTGGCAGTGTGGGAATCAATCATTTATCTAAAGACATGCGAAGTCATAACTTTTTTGGACTGTTTTGGATTGTTTGGAACATCGGTAATATATCGGAATGAAAAATCGTCACCTAGTCAGTTTTTTCGGGTTTCTCTACGAAAAAGCTGTCTGATGCATTCAAAACCGGTATGTTCTGCTAAGCTGACGTTTTTCTTTCCGGTAATTTCATAAGTCAACCGGTTTTTGTTTGTTTTTTTGTTTGCTTAACGCCCAGCCGACCACGAAGGGCCATATCAGGGCGGTGCTGCTTTGACATATAACGTGCGCCACACACAAGACAGAAGTCGCAGCACAGGCTTCATGTCTCACCCAGTCACATTATTCGGACACCGGACCAACCAGTCCAAGCACTAACCTATAATGCCAGACGCCAGGCGGAGCAGCCACTAGCTTGCCAATTTTAAAATCTCAGGTATGACCCGGCCGGGGTTCGAACCCACGACCTCCCGATCACGGGGCGGACGCCTTACCACTAGGCCAACCGTGCCGGTCCTTCTTTCCGTTAATTTCATAAGTCAACCGGTAAAATAGTGGAACAGTTTCAGTTAATGTAAACACAGTTACACAGCTGCGACACTTAAACTGCCATTTACACACACACGCGCCATTAACACTTGCTGGCAGTACGTACACTTCAACAAGCACAATAAAACTATCGACATATCAACAAGGATCATGCCTTCTTTACGCACTTCAAGCCGATTCGTGCCAAATAAAACCATCACATTCCCCCATTTGCATTTTATGTTCGAGCCGCGACAACTGAGTCTCGTGTAATGGGTATAAATCAGGGGACGCAAGCCTTGTTTCACATCTATGAGAGGTGCTAAATGCTGTTGACTTCTGACCTAATCGCTGTGTTATTAGCCTTCGAAGTGGTGACTGATCCAAGAGTGAAGATTTCCGTATTGAAAGGGTACGAAAGTCGTGTGATATCCTGTTCCGCAAGAAACGTTGATAATCCTACTTTGCAGCAACAGGTCTATGGATTTACAGATGTTTGACACCAACTGGTGAAGACGCGTGACTTTTTTCCACGCGCACGCACGCGATACGCATATAGACAAACTGACGAACACACACACACACACACACACGTACACACACACACACATAGACACACATACATATACTGACTCACACACACAAACACGCATAAAAACACACACACACACGCACACACACACACACGCCTCCCCCCACATACATAAACACACGCACACACACACACACACACGCGCGAGTGTGCACGCACGTACGCACGCACGTACGCACGCACGCACACACGCACGCAGACACACGCACGCAATCACACACAAACACACCCATAAATACATACCCACACACACACATACATATACACACACATCCACCCCCCCACACACACACACGCTCCCTCCCCCCTCACACACACACAAACACATACAGACCCCCCCACACACACACACACAAGTGGATCCCCTGCCCAATAAAACCATCACTGTCACTCATTTGCATTTTATGTTTGAGCAGCAACCCTTGTTCCACGCCAATCAAATATTGTGAATAGTGTTGACCTCTGACCTTCTCGCGCTGCGTGATTGGCCCTTTGAGGAGGTATTTAGGACAGGATCACTGCGCATTGAAAGCACGTCACAGTCGTTTGATACCTCATTTCGCACAGCGTGTGAAGGTCGCAGATTATTCTCCTTTGGAACAATAGTTCAAAGGATTTATATATGTGCGACTTTAACACAACAGGCAACATAGCCGGCGGTGGGTCCAACAGATGACTCTTCCTGCACACCGAGAGAGAGACAGAGACAAACAGACCGAGAGAAAAACAAACAGACGAACGCACGCCCGTCCGCCCGTTCACGCACGCACGCACGCACGCACGCACGCACGCACGCACGCACGCACACACCTCCGTTACTTTTTTGGATGGGGGGTGGGGGTGGAGAATATCGCTTTACCAATCGCCACCATAATTAAAAATGAAACCATGGCAAATGCCAAAATGACTCCAGATGCACCGTTTTCACCATTCTTATTATAGCAGCATATTCTGTTCACACCATGGCTGCCACATGAACAATCAGCTCAGTCATTCTCCACTCCACTCTAACAGTCACACTGTCCTCTATTCCGACAGTGTACCACGGAAGCGTACACAGACAAAGACAAAGAACACGTAGAGACGTAAACAATACGTTACTGACAGACAGACAGACAGATAGACAGATACACAGACAGTCACACGAACACACACACATACATTCACACACATATACCATACACAAGCACGCACAGACACACACACACACATACAGACACACCGGATACACAAACACCCACACACACACACACAAACACACACACACACACAAACACACACACACACGCGCGCGCACTTATGCACGCACAACCACACACACACACACACATACATACATACATACATACATACATACATACATACATACATACATACAAACACACACTACACACACACACACACACACACACACACGCACACACACACACACACACACACAATTGTGGCCGACAGAACATCCTATTTTGGACGGTATAATCTCACTATAATACATTGCCAGATGGGATTATTCTACTCCATCATCTCCACAGTCTAACAGTTTCCTTCTTCTTCTTCGGCGTTCCAGTTATCTGAGGCATAATCCATAGTGGTGGCGTGCGAGCTCGTCTCCCATGAACTTAGTTTAGGTTCCCACACTGTGTCCGGAAACACAGTCAGCATCGCTCCGACTTCGTTGGGGGGTGGTTTGAATTCGGAGTGTCCTTCTCCTAGACTGGTTGCCTGCCATGGCTGATGAGTCCGGTCTGCCCATGGTTTGAATTCAGAGTGTCCTTCTCCTAGACCGGTTGCATGCCATGGCTGATGAGTCCGGTCTGCCCATGGTGTGAATTCAGAGTGTCCCTCTCCTAGACCGGTTGCCTGCCATGGCTGATGAGTCCGGTCTGCCCATGGTGTGAATTCGGAGTGTCCCTCTCCTAGACCGGTTGCCTGCCATGGCTGATGAGTCCGGTCTGCCCATGGTTTTATTTACATGAGTATCCTCATGCCCCTTATGAGTCGAGGAGAGTTAGTTGATATTAGTCTGACCTCTCTCCGTTGACCTGTCCAGCATGCGAGACGCTACCAGAAGTTTTGACACTCCCGCTGGCATAGCTCTCGGGGTCATGGAAGTACTCAAGCGCGCTCCCACACCTCGTCAAGGAATCAGCCGTGTGTGGAGTAACAGTTTCCATCACGGTATCAAGGAAGTGTGTTTACACATTCCATCCCACCTCTTTAAACTTTAAAATGCTGTTCGCATGAATGACTTTAAACAGATTTTCCACTAAAAATTTTATCCGAGAAGTCGAGGAAAACTTGTTGAGTCATCAAACATTTTTCCATGGAAATATTCCGCGCGATTTTTAACCATAAAGGCCATCCCCTCCTCATCGTGGTATGGTGGTAAAACAGTACCAAGCTATGACGTCGGAAGAAAATCGCTGAAATCTCACTGTCCCTAAAATGTGGGGGTGAGCATTGTGAGAAGTATTCTGGTAGGGTTCTCCCTTGGCGGACAGGTTGGTTGCTGGCTAACGGGGCTATGGTGAAGACGGAGGTGTGCTAGACAGTACCGATGTGACGGCACAGAGGCCAAAGGACACAAGCGGTCGTCTCAGCAACCTCCAAACGGGTAGACTGGACTCGTCAACCCTGGCAGGTAACCAGTCTAGGAGAAGGGAAACTCCGAAATAGAACCACGGGCAGACCAAGCTCAACAGCCCAGGAAGGCAATTGGTCTAGGGGAGGGACCCCTGACCAACGTCCAAGGCCGAAGTCGGAGATGCGGGACCCCCTGGGTGCCAAAAAGCGCTGCATCACGCAAATCACAAAATGATGTAGTGAACGACGAAGAAGTAGAACCAACTCTCGCCAGACTCTCCGCTGACCCAAAACCTCAGGTGAAATGAACAATGTCCAAACCTCAGGTGAAATGAACAATGTCCAAACCTCAGGTGAAATGAACAATGTCCAAACCTCAGGTGAAATGAACAATGTCCAAACCTCAGGTGAAATGAACAATGTCCAGCTGTCTTGCAAGTACACGGTTTTCGAAAATAACTCTGTCGGGATTGTATGGGTTGTGAAAGAGAAAATACTCTTGCTTTTATTGAGTCAAACTTTCCCACGTGACATTTTAGGCCAGTCACAAGCGAAGGGTGTGTCTGAAACACGTGGACAAGGAGCACGTATGGAAAGTTTGCCTCAAAAAAAGCAAAAGTATTCACTCTTTAACAACCCGTACAAACCCGAGTTATTACCGGAGTGCGTCTATTTTAGAACTACTTTTCCTGACCCGCTCTCTGGTTGAAGGCTATACTTTTATTTAGCTGACTGCCTGTGAACACTTTCATTTGCCCAATCTGCCATCCTTCCAGGCGTAGGCCCCTAGTTATGGATCATTTTTGAGTATAGTAAATCATTGTACGTACGTCTAATTCATAATACAGCAAACATTCCCTGAATGTTTCGGTGTCAAATTAAAACAAAATCTCTTCCCACATTTTTCTCTTCTCTCTGGAGTCTTTGATAGTATTTTTTCATACTGTTCACACTGACCGAAATCATTCAAACGCTTGCCAAACGTAGCAGGAAAAATGCCCATATTAACAGTCAAACAGTTCCTTTACGATGCCAGCTCAGCGTACACACAACAGATGTTGTGAACTCATTAGGCGCTGATAAGAAGGTATGGCCGATTGTGGACTAATACCGGACCCACTCGAATTTCATCGATTAGAACCATTTATGAATGCACACCCCACACTCATTAATTTTGCCGGGGACGTGAGGTAAAGCACGGTGCTTTGTGCTGTAATTCGTGGGTTTAATATTTCGGAGTATTTTTGGTCCGGAAAGTTGTTTGTGGGTGATATAACGCATATGTTTGTCGGGTATTGTGGCGTTGTAGCGCCAAAACTCGGCCAGTCTTGAGTCGTGAGTAATACATCAAAACAGTTAACTGCAAAAGAACACTTTGAAATCTGTTATTGTACATATCATAATGCACAATAATAATGATAGAAAATGTCGATTTGTCTATTTCTTGTCGAAACAGTTTCCCCAGCGTACAGCTTTTACCAAAACAAAACGAAACAAAACAAAACAAAACAAGACAAGAACAAGAACAACAAGAAGAAGAAGAACAACAAGAACAAGAAAAATAACAAGAACACAAGAGTTAACACAAGAACACAAGAACAAGAACAAGAACAACACCAACAAAACACACACACAGACAGACACACACACACACACACACACGTACACACACACACACACACACACAGACAGACACACACACACACACACACACACACACAACCACCTGAAAATGATAATACAAGTAGAAAACTGATACTTATAGCTAGAAACATTCAATTATTTACTATGATGGAAAGCAAGATTGCACTTTTGGCGCTAGAATTTTACCATAACTTTTTTGGCAGTTGAGTTCATCACCGTGGATTAACTCAGATCGTTTTGACTTACCCAGTGTGATACCATTAAGACTCGTGCTTATAGATTTCACTTTCTTCTTCGAGTTCATGTTGGCACAAAGATTTCTTATAATGGATTTGTTTTCTTGACTTAGCGATATGTTGAAGGCAAAAGTAAGACATGTATTCTGTCTCCGGATTCCTGTCAGAATTGACAGATTTACCCCCCCCCCTCCCCAGCCACACACACACCCCCCGGTAGTGCGTGTTTTATGTGTGCTTATGTATGTGTTTGTGTGTGTGTGTGTGTGTTTGTGTATGTGTGTGTGTGTGTGTGTGCCAGTGTGTGTGTGTGTGTGTATGTGTGTGTGTGTGTGTGTGTGTGTGTGTGTGTGTGTGTGTGTGTATATATATGTGTGTGTGTGTTTGTCTGACTGTCCGTCTATTTGTGCGTGTCTGTGTGTGCGTCCTCTGTGTAAGTATACACACACGTCAGTATCAGTGTGTCTGTTCAAATGCATGTTAGTGAAAAAACGCATATGAATGCTATTCTTCTTTTAAACTTTTTGATATCCAAGTTTATTAACATTTCAGAGCACCATATGGCTATTTGACCCGCTAAATGTTAAAACGGTCAGGCCGGGACGCTTTTTTTTTTATATACGCAAACATTAAACTAGACACAGTAAACATTTGAATTGACAATATTAGTGGTACTTATTCTAAAGAACGACACTTAAAATAAATGTTGTCAGATGATACACTTTTTATCAAAAAAATACCGAAAAGCCAGGTTTGTCATTGGATGCTTGACAGTACGGCAAGGCACAACCCATCCTCTGAGTGTGCAATGCCGACCCGCTCATTTAAAATGTCATTGTCAAAGTTCTGTAGAATCAGTTGGTAGAGCACTGGACTTGTGATCGAAAGGTCGCTGGTTCGAATTCGGGCCGGGACGGACACAGGTCAACCTTATACATGTGCAGACCCAGAGACGGTATCCATCTCCCACCCCCGTGTCACCACAGTGGCACGTAAAAGACCTCGGTCATTCTGCCATAAGTGCAGATGGCTGATACCACCTAAACACGCATACACTTGTGTATCTCATCTAAAGTCGGGTTAAAACCCGGGAACATGCCCCAAATGGCTTTGCTGTGAGGGCGTAAAACTTGAATTTCTCTCTTCTTTAGAATCAAGTAAACTTGCGTTACTCAATTTACGTCAGTTATATCTTTACGTCATTTCCTTTCTGTCTGGCGTCGATTCTAAATCTGTCGCTCTCTGTTTGACAAGAAATATCGAAATACCAATAATTTGTCATTTTTTTAGACAAACGTGACTTATCATTCTACACTTGATTGTGATATGCGTTTATTTGTTTAAAGTTAAAATGCTGATATTGGTTTGTTCACCGCAGACCAGGATTAATCTGTTCCACAGATCACTATCTAAGTTAAGTTATACAATTGTTAACATACAATAAAGCAACAATATTTGAAGAAAAAACCCCAATAAATAAAAAAAAAAAACGCATGTTCAACGTGGTTTATCTTGTGAGTACATTTCACTTGTTAATATTCATCACGTCAGGTGAGTGATTGGCTGACCCAGAATGCTGTGACCTGGGTCATCATAATCAGACCGGAGAGGTCCATTCCCCGTTGCAGCTGTTCAATCAAATTAATGTGTGGGATCGCTTCGAAGTTTCTTTTGGTCGAAATTATCCGGTAATAAAACCGTTATTTCTAATATACTGACTGTTAGTAAATGATAACACACATGTCTCGAAAATTAAATCAACATTCGCCTGTCAGACCATGTTGAGGTTCATTTTCTCCACATGTCTGTTATCTGTTGATAACACTGAGTCATGAGCATATTAGAAATAACACTGTACATAGTCTAACGCTAAAATAGGAATGTTTGTTTCCCCCATAGCACATACACATCTCAGGCTGTTGGCATAACTGCACTAAACTGAGTATACAAGTAAATCATGTACTTCCTGGTTTGTATCTGCCTGAAAGCCACCTTCAACTCTTCAAGCAACAGCAGGACCGTGTCAAAAAGTTCATGGAAACAGTACAGACACCTTTCTTATTTATAGCATACCCGCATAATACATTCTCCCCCCACCCCCACACATACACATACATACACATGAACGCTTCACCAAACGTGTTAGCTTTCATTCGTTAACCTGGTATGCTTTGTTGCACACAATGACTGACACGTCGGACATAATACCTCTTCTCCATAGCTCACCTGGACACCACCCCTTCCCACCCCTCCCCACTATGAAACTGACACCGCTCTCTATTCAACTTCACAACATCCTGACCTCATTTTAAATTTCAGACACAATGCAGGGGAATTAAAAAGCCTTTTCATGCAGGCTTACCTCCCTGAGCGCGCGGAATTCCGATCAAGCTTTTTATATTTAGTCAAGTTTTGACTAAACATTTTAACGTAGAGGGGGGAATCGAGACGAGGGTCGTGGTGTATGTGTGTGTGTGTGTGTGTGTATGTGTGTGTGTGTGTGTGTGTGTGTGTGTGTGTGTGTGTCTGTCTGTCTGTCTGTGTGTGTGTGTAGAGCGATTCAGACTAAACTACTGGACCGATCTTTATGAAATTTTACATGAGAGTTCCTGGGTATGAAATCCCCATACGTTTTTTTCATTTTTTTGATAAATGTCTTTGATGACGTCATATCCGGCTTTTCGTGAAAGTTGAGGCGGCACTGTCACGCCCTCATTTTTTAACCAAATTGGTTGAAATTTTGGTCAAGTAATCTTCGACGAAGGCCGGGGTTTGGTATTGCATTTCAGCTTGGTGGTTTAAAAACTAATGAGTGAGTTTGGTCATTAAAAATCTGAAAATTGTAAAAAAAAATATTTTTTTATAAAACGATCCAAATTTACGTACATCTTATTCTTTATCATTTTCTGATTCCAAAAATATATAAATATGTTATATTTGGATTAAAAACAAGCTCTGAAAATTAAAAATATAAAAATTATTATCAAAATTAAATTGTCCTAATCAATTTAAAAACACCTTCATATTATTCCTGGTCGGTTCCTGATTCAAAAAACATATAGATATGATATGTTTGGATTAAAAACACGCTCAGAAAGTTAAAACGAAGAGAGGTACAGAAAAGCGTGCTATCCTTCTCAGCGCAAGTACTACCCCGCTCTTCTTGTCAATTTCACTGCCTTTGCCATGAGCGGTGGACTGACGATGCTACGAGTATCCGGTCTTGCTGCGTTGCATTGCGTTCAGTTTCATTCTGTGAGTTCGACAGCTACTTGACTAAATGTTGTATTTTCGCCTTACGCGACTTGTTTTTCTTC
>NC_090255.1:37935585-37938085 GCF_037325665.1 Littorina saxatilis
TCTGTAGAATCAGGTGGTAGAGCACTGGACTTGTGATCGAAAGGTCGCTGGTTCGAATTCGGGCCGGGACGAACACAGGTCAACCTTATACATGTGCAGACCCAGAGACGGTATCCATCTTCCACCCCCGTGTCACCACAGTGGCACGTAAAAGACCTCGGTCATTCTGCCATAAGTGCAGATGGCTGATACCACCTAAACACGCATACACTTGTGTATCTCCTCTAAAGTCGGGTTAAAACCCGGGAACATGCCCCAAATTGCTTTGCCGTGAGGGCGTAAAACTTGAATTTCTTTTCTTTAGAATCAAGTAAACTTGCGTTACTCAATTTACGTTAGTTATATCTTTACGTCATTTCCTTTCTGTCTGGCGTCGATTCTAAATCTGTCGCTCTCTGTTTGACAAGAAATATCGAAATACCAATAATTTGTCATTTTTCGAGACAAACGTGACTTATCATTCTACACTTGATTGTAATATGCGTTTATTTGCTTAAAGTTAAAATGATGATATTGGTTTGTTCACCGCAGACCTGGATTAATCTGTTCCACAGATCACTATCTAAGTTAAGTTATACAATTGTTAACATACAATAAAGCAACAATATTTGAAGAAAAAAAACAATAAATAAAAAAATAAAAACGCATGTTCAACGTGGTTTATCTTGTGAGTACATTTCACTTGTTAATATTCATCACGTCAGGTGAGTGATTGGCTGACCCAGGTCACGAGAATGCTGTGACCTGGGTCATCATAATCAGACCGGAGAGGTCCATTCCCCGTTGCAGCTGTTCAATCAAATTAATGTGTGGGATCGCTTCGAAGTTTCTTTTGGTCGAAATTATCCGGTAATAAAACCGTTATTTCTAATATACTGACTGTTAGTAAATGATAACACACATGTCTCGAAAATGAAATCAACATTCGCCTGTCAGACCATGTTGAGGTTCATTTTCTCCACATGTCTGTTATCTGTTGATAACAGTCATGAGCATATTAGAAATAACACTGTACATAGTCTAACGCTAAAATGGGAATGTTTGTTTCCCCCATAGCACATACATATCTCAGGCTGTTGGCATAACTGCACTAAACTGAGTATACAAGTAAATCATGTACTTCCTGGTTTGTTTCTGCCTGAAAGCCACCTTCAACTCTGCAAGCAACAGCAGGACCGTGTCAAAAAGTTCATGGAAACAGTACAGATACCTTTCTTATTTATAGCATACCCACATAATACATTCTTCCCCCCCCCCACACACACATACTTACACATGAACGCTTCACCAAACGTGTTAGCTTTCATTCGTTAACCTGGTATGCTTTGTTGCACACAATGACTGACACGTCGGACATAATACCTCTTCTCTATAGCTCACATGGACCCCCCCCCCCCCTTCCACCCTCCCCACTTTGAAACTGACACCGCTCTCTATTCAACTTCACAACATCCTGACCTCATTTTAAATTTCAGACACAATGCAGGGGAATTAAAAAGCCTTTTCATGCAGGCTTACCTCCCTGAGCGCGCGGAATTCCGATCCAGCTTTTTTTTCTTCGTCTCTTTCAGCCCGGCTGCGCGCGGTGCTTTCGCTACGCATGCGCCTGGGCGGTTGTTTCTTGTAACCGAAAAATTGCACAGCAGATTAGGCAAATGTTCGCGTGGGCTACGAGAAGTGTGCGAGACCTGTGTGAGAGGGAAATCCGCCTTCCAGACTGAGTCGGAGGGGGACTATTTCACCTGTGTGTGTTTGTGTAGGTATGTCGTCGGCTTTTCTGTGTGATGTTGTGTGACTGACTTACAAAAAGGTAAGTGCGTATGTTATATATATATGTGTGTGTGTGTGTGTGTGTGTGTGTGTGTGTGTGTGTGTGTGTGTGTGTGTGTGTGTGTGTGAGTGTGTGTGTGTGTGTGTGTGTGTGTGTGTGTGTGTGTGTGTGTCTTTGGTGTTGTATTGCATTTTCTTTGTAAATGTTGAGTTTTTGCGTACGTTTTTTGTGACTGTTATAAACAAATTGTTTTACATTGTGTAAATCCAAAAATAAAGAGACTGCCAACGTTCCAAAGTTCAGAATAAAAAAACAAAAAAGGTAGGTTGTTAATGTTTATGGCGGAAGCAAAAATCAGCCAAATAAGTTTTTGTTATTAATTGTTTGTCTGTGCACTTAAAAGACCGTTGGGTCGATATATTTGTTAATGTATTGTTTTGTCAATAACAAACGTTCCAACAACCTACCTTTCTTGTTTTTTGATTTTACATTGTGTAAGCCTATAATAAAGGTGGGAAGAAGCATTTTGTGTAAAGTTTGCTGTGCAACTATATTGAAATGATATGAATATAAAAATATTTATGTGCATGATATTTGTCCGTCCCTTTTATTTTTGTATTGTGTGTATGCGTATAGTGCTGTCAAAAAATAAGCGGATAAAATATTGAGAGAGAGAGAGAGAGAGAGAGAGAGAGAGAGAGAGAGAGAGAGAGAGAGAGAGAGATGATG
>NC_090255.1:37940585-37943085 GCF_037325665.1 Littorina saxatilis
AATTAGAAATGCTTGCACATGTTGATAGTCGGCGTTCAGTAGGCTTACATTACGTACAAGCATTTCCAACAAGGTCATTCGCCTAACATGAAAACCAGAGCATGTGGCTTGGGTTTAATTACTTACATTTTAAAGAGAAGGCAACAATATTTCTATGTTTTTGGTTTGTTTGTTTGTTTGTTTGTTTGTTTGTTTGTTTGCTTAACACCCAGCCGACCACGAAGGTATGTTTTTGGTTGAATGCCGGGTATCATTATCTTATTTTATTTGTTTATTAAGGAGATTTCTATATATAGCGCATAACTAAAAGCACTATGCGCTTTACAATATCACTAAGTATAAGCACACGCAAACATACTCTGATTAAATAGAACTTATCTTACTGAGAATACATTCAAGTTGCCATTCAATATACATTATAGTCATTCAACGGACTGGAAATGCATGTCACAAAATGGCACACAGCTCTATCGATCTAGAGAATAACGATATATCTTGAATGTATAGTGCATATAGCTACTCAGTGAAGCCAAAGCGACGACATGTTGGTACATCGAAAACGAAAAATGCTGCTAAACCAGAAAGCAACATTTAAAATGTTTTGGAGGGAATAATAGTTTGCATTTTTGAGAATGAGGTTATCGAGTCTAAGTCGCAAACACCGCCACCTTTACGGCTGTTTTCTCATCTATTTTAGTCATGCTCTAGAACTTTCCCCGCGGAAGTGACGTCACGGAATGAGAGAAAAGTAAACTTACTGGGATTCATTCAATGTGACAACAAAGCTCATACCACTTAATCCGGATATTATCTTTATTTACGAATACTTTGGATCCCGTAAAACTTTCCGTTGGAAGATTGCAAGTTTTGCCTCGACATTGGCACGGTTCTTCACTGTCGCACCAGTGTAGGAAAAAGGCGGTTAGGTAACATCCGGTGGCTTCAGCAGCAAACTAGCCAATGAGAAGGACACGGACCTACAAGAACAGGTCCGTAGAAGAGATGCGCTACACTCTAGCATATCACCACATACATGTCCCTAATAGGTAAGCTTCCTGTGAGGACGTTAAGCCCCCCACCCCCCCCCCCCCCCCATCTAGTATTTCGCAGAAGCGCTATCCATTTATTTTCAGATCAGTGCGTGTTCGACAGTATTAGCAGACGACAGCAGACAACAGCAGACGACAGCAAACGACAAGGGGATTTAACTGTTCCGATGCGTCCCTGGCATCGTGTAACAGCGTGAGCCACACAGATGTGCATAATTGCGGTCTTTAGACTTACCAACGGTTCGCTGCCCGTACCGTACACCGACAGGGGGGGGGGGGGGGGGGGGGGCAAAGGTTTACCGTGAACGGAGGGGAGGCCTTTGCCTTTGCCGGCATTGTTACACGTGTCTTCCTAGAGCTCTAACTGAACAAAATGAACGGAGGGGAGGCTTTTGCCTTTGCCAGCACTGTTACTCGTGTCTTCCTAGAGCTCTAACTGAACACTAAACGGAACATAATGAACGGAGTTGCCTTTGTCCGCAATGTTACTCGTGTCTTCCTAGAGCTCTAACTGAACACTAAACGGAACATAATGAACAGAGGGGAGGCTTTTGACTTGCCCGGCACTGTTACACGTGTCTTCCTAGAGCTCTGACTGAACACTGGAGGGAACAGAAACAATCAAAACTGGGCTAAACTGACTAAGTCCGAAAAGGACCTAGTTCATGAATTGAAAGAAAAAGACGACGAAGAAACTAAAAACTTGGCTCGACATATATTCAAATACACTCAGCCTTGTACACGGTTGGTGTTAACAGATTCTCAGCTTTAAAAAACCAACAACAAGCGGCAGATGTAATATAACCGCGGTAATAAACAGCATCACTTTTAAAAAGATACGACACCGATTGACACACAAATCGAATTCGCTAATACTTTGCTAATATTCTGTGATATTTTCAGAGTGTGTTGCAATTGAAAATGAGAGGAATCTACCAGAAACACTTAATGAAACAGACTTTTGAATATGATGACATTCCAAGAATAATATAAAAAACGCTCGCGCTGGACCCGAGTACTCTTCAGACTGGCTCGCTCCCCCAGTATGAAAGTTTTTGTCTTGTGCACGTTTAAGATCAAGTGATTGCTCTGTGAGAATTACAGGCATTCCCTTTGCTATATAAATACATTGCATGCGAGCCGAGGATGTTGGGGGGCCCGGGTAGCTCAGGTGGTAGAGCACTGGACTTGTGATCGAAAGGTCGCTGGTTCGAATCCGGGCCGGGACGGACTCGGGTCAACTTTATGTGCAGACCCAGAGACGGTATCCATCTCCCACCACAATGGCACGTTAAAGATCTTGGTCATTCTACCACAAGTGCAGATGGCTGATACCACCTAAACACGCATACATCAAAAGCCGTGAGGGCGTAAAAACCAATTCATGTCCAATATAGGCAATTAAGACCTGACGGACCCTTAAAATTTACTTTGCCGAGGATGTGCGTGGT
>NC_090255.1:37948085-37958971 GCF_037325665.1 Littorina saxatilis
CACGACTCATTTCGGGAACTTAATCACCATGTGTAACGCACGACTCATGTCGGGAACTTAATCACCATGTGTAACGCACGACTCATGTCGGGAACTTAATCACCATGTGTAACGCACGACTCATGTCGGGAACTTAATCACCATGTGTAACGCACGTCTCATGTCGGGAACTTAATCACCATGTGTAACGCACGACTCATGTCGGGAACTTAATCACCATGTGTAACGCAAGACTCATGTCGGGAACGTAATCACCATGTGTAACGCACGACTCATGTTGGGAACTTAATCACCATGTGTAACGCACGACTCATGTCGGGAACTTAATCACCATGTGTAACGCACGACTCATGTCGGGAACTTAATCACCATGTGTAACGCACGACTCATGTCGGGAACGTAATCACCATGTGTAACGCACGACTCATGTCGGGAACTTAATCACCATGTGTAACGCACGACTCATGTCGGGAACTTAATCACCATGTGTAACGCACGACTCATGTTGGGAACTTAATCACCATGTGTAACGCACGACTCATGTCGGGAACATAATCACCATGTGTAACGCACGACTCATTTCGGGAACTTAATCACCATGTGTAACGCACGACTCATGTCGGGAACTTAATCACCATGTGTAACGCACGACTCATGTCGGGAACTTAATCACCATGTGTAACGCACGACTCATTTTGGGAACTTAATCACCATGTGTAACGCATGACTCATGTCGGGAACTTAATCACCATGTGTAACGCACGACTCATGTCGGGAACTTAATCACCATGTGTAACGCATGACTCATGTCGGGAACTTAATCACCATATGTGTAACGCACGACTCATTTCAGGAACTTAATCACCATGTTTTCAACAGGCATACTTAAGAATCACTCTTCCGCAAACGTGCAGCTTTTTAGCTGTAACAATGGGCACGATACGCAAGTTTAAACCGTTCTTTGCTCCAACACAAAGAGAGGGTATAACTCACGTCAAGCAGAACCGCTTGAAATGTGCAACTACAGACAGACAGACAGACTGACTGACTACCAGGCGGGAAGACAGACAGGCAGACGGACAGACAGGCATGCAGGCAAGCAGGCAGACAGACAGACAGGAAAACAAAGTATATATAGGCAGATATACAGGCAGACGGACAGATAGGCGGGCGTTCAGTCAGGTAGGCAGACAGGCACACAGACACGCTCAATCACAGGGAACTAGATTATGTAGATACCTTTCAGGCGTTTAGACGACTTATAACAAGAGCTAAATAATGATAGTTTTGAACCTGCACACACAACCGATGCAATCTTCTCTGAACTTGCATCTTTTCACCAACGATAATGGGCGGTATGAGCAAGTTGTGTGGTTCTTTGAAAGACCAGAAAGAGGTGATTTAAAGATATATTTGTAAAGACCAGAACGAGGTGATTTAAAGGTATATTTGTAAAGAAGCCAGTTCAGTATTAAACATTAACCATTTTCTGTGACGTAGCTCAGAAACGCCTGCAACTACCCTCACCCGCGGTTGGTATCATGAGCTAAATCATTATGTTTTGAACTTGGATACAAAGGCTTCGCTTTTCGCACAGACAAACCTATACTAGGCTGTAGACAAACAGAAAGGCAGACAGGCATTTAGTCTGACAAACAGGCAGGTGTAGACAGACACAATTAATCGCACAGACAGACGAGCAGACAGATAGATAAGATATAAGCAGGGATCGCGTTTACGCACGATTTTTGCGTATTTGACGCATTTTAAAAGTCGCTGACGCGTTTTTTTCGCCGCGCCGCGTAAGCCATACGCAAAAATATTGTAACTTTTTCTTGTCTTCACGCCGGCAGCGCTTTTGCTCTGACTTAATAATCACCCGATCCTGAAACTGACTATAGGGCTCGAGAAGTGACGACACACATGAAATCTGCGCGTCAAAACTAAAGTCCGTTTCCTTTTGCATCGAAGTATCGCAAACGAATGTAACGAGGGTATTACCAGATAATGTCTTGTCGGATAATGAAACAGACATTAGCTGCTCTCCCATCTCGCGCTTCCAAAAGGCGGAAAGTGTGTCTAGTCGTATTAGAGCGGGAAACAAACTCGCAAGGCCCGAAGGTTGGAGACAGCAGGGGTGTTATTCGACAGGCGTGCGCGGAGTTCGACAGGAAAACTCGCCGTATTTAGGTAAGGAGTGTCTTTAAGTCTTTCGTGCGTGTTTTGTTTGTGTCTGTACGTGTTTTCGTAGTACGCAAAAATATTGGTCCGTGACGCGTTTTTTTCGTTTCGTTGCGTATGACTTTATTTTTTATTTATTTATTTACGAGGATTTATATCGCGCACGTATCTCACCACACAAGGCGACTCAAGGCGCATGTTACCTATTAATGCCGTGTGAGATGGAATTTTTTACACAATATATCACGCATTCACATCGGCCAGTAGATCGACTGCCTTTAGGCGCTGCATCCACCTTTCACGGCCTATTATTACGCGTTTTTTAAAAAGCTAGCGCGATCCCTGTATAAGACATAAGATTTGATTTCAACCACGTGCAGTACACAGGAATATATCTTGATTTGAGTACATTCAATACATAATACATTCAAACACAACCAAACAGAGTGCTAACCGAACTGCGTACACTCACTCACTTACACCCACACGCACGCACTCACACACACACACACACACACACACACACACACAAACACACACACACACACACACAATCACACACACACACACACACACACACACACACACACACACACACACACACACACACACACACACACTCTCTACAGTATACCGCGTCCACATCTTGTCCACTTCACACAAAATACTCTTTTTACAAGGTGTGCCGCATACGTGAACCGCTGTTGGCAAAGAAACATAAACCAGCACGGTTGGCCTAGTGATAAGGCGTCCGCCTCGTGATCGGGAGGTCGTAGGTTCGAACCCCGGCCGGGTCATACCCAAGATTTTAAAATTGGCAATCTAGTGGCTGCTCCGCCTGGCGTCTGGCATTATGGGCTTAGTGCTAGGACTGGTTGGTCCGGTGTCAGAATAATGTGACTGGGTGAGACATGAAGCCTGTGCTGCGACTTCTGTCTTGTGTGTGGCGCACGTTATATGTCAAAGCAGCACCGCCCTGATATGGCCCTTCGTGGTCGGCTGGGCGTTAAGCAAACAAACAAACAAACAAAAGAAACATAAAACTCCTAGTAAAATCTAGATATTTCCACAATAAGAATTGGGATCAAATCCTAATAGCACTGAAAAACAAACAGGAAGACACAGAAGCATGCAAACAGGCAGGCAGACAGACAGACATAATACACTGACAGAGACCTAGATAATGAAGATACCCATCATTTTAACGCACCACTGATAACGGGAACTAAATCACCATGTGTTGAACACGCATACAATACAAACGCTCTTCCTCTATTCTTCATCTTTTCACCGGCAATGAGGGGCGTTGAAAGCAAGTTTTCCAGTTCTTTAGAAGCACATAAAGGAATGACTTAACTTACGCCAAGCGTAACCTGCTGACATGCGAAACCAACCATACACAAAAGGGTACCGGTTTCATACATCCGCTTTAAGGGGGTATCTAATGCAAGATTGCAGGGTATTTTTTATTTTGAAGTCTACGGTCTAACTTTCTAAACGCAATAGAATGTTTTAAAATCGGACAGCTAATATTGGAATAACAGCACACGAATAGAAAATAAGCACAAAGAAAGAAAGAAAGACACAAACAAATTAAAATGATGGCGACATTTTTACATACACAGAATATACGGAATTCCAAATTGACGAGAGAGAGAGAGAGAGAGAGAGAGAGAGAGAGAGAGAGAGAGAGAGAGAGAGAGAGAGAGAGAGAGAGAGGGGGGGGGGGAGAGGGAGAGAGTGAGAGAGAGAGAGAAAGAGAGAGAGAGAGAGAGAGAGATCAAATAAAATAAAATAAAATAAAATAACATAAAATGTTACGAGGGTTGTGGCATAAGCAAAATAAACGAGCTTCTTTTAATTTTCAACCAGCCCTCGCCCAGAGAGGGACTACTCTAATCTTATATATATACATATGTAAACAAACGTAAAACGTTTCCAAAAGATAAATATAAAAGTAAAACATAAAAAATGAAAAGGCAGAAAGAGAGAGAGAGAGAGAGAGACAGAGACAGAGAGACAGAGACAGAGACCGATAGAGACAGACAGACACAGAGACAGACAGAGACAGACAGACAAACATACAGAGCGTATGTTCACAACTAGACGATTCTGATTGGATGCTTTCACATGCTACCCACCGACACCGTTGTAACTTATGGTTTTTTTCATTACAAAAAGGAATCCCTTATCAGGACAAGACAGAAACCCAGCGTGTATACAAACTTTAACAAAAAGTATCTCCAGTGTATTTGATCAAAGCCGCCATGCGTCTGGGTCAAACGTCCTCTCAATGAAATATAGCATTTATTTTTTAATATTAACCATGAATAAGTGCGACATTTTCTTACCTCCAAACTTAACCAAGATCCCTCCTTTCACATAAAAGTATCTTCGTAATAAATCTCGCGCTACTTTGAATAGGCCAACTCTCGCGTGTCGCGAGAACGTGGATTGTAAAATGGCGGTGAATAAAACTTCAAAAGCACGAGGTTAAAGTTTACTGAGGAGGGAATGCAAAATGAAAAGCGTGTAAAACCTCACTCTGAGCATGAGATAAGAGATAAAAAGATACTTGATTGGGTAAGAAAAAGAACGGACACGGCAAGCTTTATTGTTGTCAATTTTTCTATCTGTGCATAGTTTATGGATAACTTGTAGTTGGGAAGTTAAGAGTAGAAATAATTAGTATTTAGTGTAGGAGGAGGGTTGGGGGTGGGTAGGGAGGGGGTGGGTATGGTTTACTTTGAGCAGGTCGGTTTCAGTTTTAATAAACAATTCTAGAGAATTGTGTATCTTATATTTGAGTCTTTCGTGTTTTAGACATTGATGCATTTAATAGTTTTAACGAGTTGCCTTTTGTTTTATCATTCTGGTGTTTATCTAGATGTGCTGTGTATCTTATAAGAAGTTCTTAAAAGTTCGAAGTTATTTTAGCATATAGGTTTTTTATGGTCTTAACAGTTAAACATGTATTACGTTATCATTAAGATTCATGCTTTGTTAGCACTAAGCAGTTGTTTTAATCAGTCTGGTTTTCTCTTGTTTTCATCTTATGAACATTCTAAATGTTAGACTAACTTATTGTCTTGTACAGAATAACAACTGTGTGAATGGTGCTATACTGAATGAAAGAGTGTGACGTGAAGTTCTTGTACATCATTGTAAAGAGTGTGAATGACGTTTTAGTTTAGATGTCAAGCGCTTAGAGCAAGCCTTTTTAACGAAAGTTTTTGATTTAGCGCTATATAAATGTTCTTCTTCTTCTTATTATTATTAATGCGTTTTCACGTTTTTGGTTTTGTTGTTGTTCCGAAATGTATGCATTTCTATGTGATGGTAATGTATTTGAGATCAAAGAATACATCACATTCCCCTACGTTTCCGTGTCTATTCCCTACCAATCTTTTCTCTGTGATTAAGTTAGCCGGTTAGATAGAGTAGGACCCGCAAAGAAAGAGAGAGAGGAACGGGGAGACAACACCTAATTTGTCAAGGACATTTGCCTCCCAAAAAAAAGGAAGAGAGAGAGGGAGAGAGAGAAAGAGAGAGAGAGAGGGAGAGAGAGAGAGAGAGAGAGAGGGGAGAGAGGGAGGGAGAAAGAGAGAGAGGGAGAGAGAGAGAGAGAGGGAGAGAGAGAGAAAGAGAGAGAGAGGGGAGGGAAGGAAAGAGAGAGAGAGAGAGAAAGAGAGAGAGAGGGGGGATGGAGGGAGGGAGAAAGAGAGAGAGAAAGAGAGAGAGAGAGGAGAGGGAGGGAAAAAGAGAGAGAGTGAGAGAGAAAGAGAGAGAGAGAGAGAGAGGGGTGGAGGGAGGGAGAAAGAGAGAGAGAGAGTGAGAGAAAGAGAGCGAGAGCGAGAGCGAGAGAGAGAGAGAGAGAGAGAGAGAGAGAGAGAGAGAGAGAGAGAGAGAGAGCGAGAGCGAGAACGAGAGAGCGAGAGCGAGAGCGAGAGAGCGAGAGCGAGAGCGAGAGAGAGAGAGAGAGAGAGAGAGAGAGAGAGAGAGAGGGAGAGAGACCAAAAAAGAGAGAGCTGCCACCTTAATTTCTGCATGCATGTATGCGCTCTCAGTCGACAGGTCAAGCGTACCTACAGTTTTTTCGGGGAACTGACCACAAACCGACCATGCTGACAGTTTTGCGCAAGACAAGAACCATTTAGGACTAAGTACACTTTTTGTTCATTGGTGAGATTAACCTTTAAATGTCAGCTCAGGAGAGGAGTGGTGATCTTTCCTTGTGTTGTGTGTGGGTGTGTGGTCGCTCGATTTGCTTGACATACACCACGTCTTTAGTGTCAAACAAACAGGATAAGGATAAGATTCATATAGTCCTGTGAGGTTACCCTCATGAACATTCGGGCTGCTTTCTCCCTGGGGAAAGCGAGCTGCCATAAAGAATACGGCACTACCCATTTTGTTCCCCTCCTGCATGCGTGTTTTCATGTTTCCAAGCCCTGAGACGTTCGCTGTAAACTTGGTTCTGAATCGTGTGCATGCGTGCACATAGGGATGTTTGGACACCAAGGAGAGTCTGCACAAAGTTGACTCTGGGAAATAAATCCCTCGCCAAACGTGGGGATCGAACCCACGCTGATAGAGCCGACTGGTTTTTAAGCCAGCGCCGCTTCCGACTGAGCTATTTCCCCCAACAAACAGCCCCGAGCACTATTGTTGTACTGGTAAACTGTCCCAGGCACCAGCTTATATTGTTTTGCAGTAGAAACTTCCTAAAGCACCAGCGCTGCATTCATATATATGATTTGACTTTGTGTCTTTGATAAATCCTCACTTAGTCCTTTGTTTCAACAATGATAAGCATCGGAACTACCGCGCTCAATGTACTGTGAGCCTATTATGAAACGCAGGCCGGAAAAAATACTTCGCTAGCGTTGCGTTCATTTCTAAATACACGCGTACAAGATTTGACGTTTCACCGCGGAGAGTTCGTATGCTAATTAGTTCCTTGTTTCAACAATCTTAGTGGTAGACACAAGGGCTTAGTGAAGCGTGTGCGTCTTACAACGCAGCTTTACATTATGATAAATGAATATTAATAATTGCAGCGTGAACCCGGTGTTCTTAACCTTGTGTGGCCATTTCTGCGACTTTGGGCATTGTTGATTTAAGCCTCTGATTGGAGTAATACGAGGTCAAAGTTAGACCAAAATGTGAACAAACCTGACTGTGTTTCACTGACTCCCACGTCAAGCTGAGTTTCTAAAAGTTTAAGGAAGTATCAGTGATAAGACATTGTGACAAGAAAAGTAAGGGAACAAAGTCTTGAGAAGCACATAACAATAATCTTACCACAGAGTCTGTGTTAGCTGAATTAGGCTCATATCACGAGGCCATTTTCAGAAAAAGCTAGGAATATATATCAATCTGCTCCACACAACTGATAGTCTATGAGCATCCACAGTGATTCTAGACAAAGGGTTGGGCTAAATGAATCTATGTTTTTTAGATTAAATATACACACCTTCTATTGCAATCCATCATATAAACCACCAAAGATATGTACAGGGTGTTTGTACACGCCAGCACAAGACCAAGTACGCACGGAAAAGATCCGTTAATCCATGTCAGAGTTCGGTGGGTTATAGAAACACGAAAATACACAGCATGCTTCCCCCGGAATCGGCGTATGCTGCCAGAATGGGGGTGTAAAAAAACGGTCATACACGTACAAAAACATGAGTGGACGTGGGAGTTTCAGCCCATGAACGAAGAAGAAAAAGAAAAAGACATTGGTGACACGTCCCCCCCCCACCCCAAAACGGAGTACGGTTGCCTAAATGGCGGGTGGAAACGGCTATACAGTCAAGTATATAAGCTCAATCCTGCAAAATACAACACTAACAAAACCTGTGCACGCGGGATTTGAATCCCAAGAACGAAGAATACAAAAATATAGAACATTACTTACAAAATTGATTCAACAAGAAATGACCATTCTGAACAGAAAAGCATACATGCTGCTTCATTGCTGGTCATTATATTTAGTCAAGTTTTGACTAAATATTTTAACATCGAGGGGGAATCGAAACGAGGGTCATGGTGTATGTGCGTGTGTCTGTCTGTCTGTCTGTCTGTCTGTGTGTGTGTGTAGAGCGATTCAGACTAAACTACTGGACCGATCTTTATGAAATTTGACATGAGAGTTCCTGGGTATGAAATCCCCGAACGTTTTTTTCATTTTTTTGATAAATGTCTTTGATGACGTCATATCCGGCTTTTCGTGAAAGTTGAGGCGGCACTGTCACGCCCTCATTTTTCAACCAAATTGGTTGAAATTTTGGTCAAGTAATCTTCGACGAAGCCCGGACTTCGGTATTGCATTTCAGTGTGGTGGCTTAAAAATTAATTAATGACTTTGGTCATTAAAAATCTGAAAATTGTAAAAAAAAATAAAC
The DNA here is from genome assembly GCF_037325665.1 of Littorina saxatilis. Taxonomy (NCBI): domain Eukaryota; kingdom Metazoa; phylum Mollusca; class Gastropoda; order Littorinimorpha; family Littorinidae; genus Littorina; species Littorina saxatilis. The sequence continues at coordinate 37,956,677 of NC_090255.1, forward strand.
ATTTATAAAACGATCCAAATTTACGTTCATCTTATTCTCCATCATTTGCTGATTCCAAAAACATATAAATATGTTATATTTGGATTAAAATCAAGCTCTGAAAATTAAATATATAAAAATTATTATCAAATTTTTTTTTTCGAAATCAATTTAAAAACACTTTCATCTTATTTCTTGTCGGTTCCTGATTCCAAAAACATATAGATATGATATGTTTGGATTAAAAACACGCTCAGAAAGTTAAAACGAAGAGAGGTACAGAAAAGCGTGCTATCCTTCTCAGCGCAACGAATACCCCGCTCTTCTTGTCAATTCCACGGGCACTGCCTTTGCCACGGGCGGTGGAGTGACGATGCTACGAGTATACGGTCTTGCTGCGTTGCGTTGCGTTCAGTTTCATTCTGTGAGTTCGACAGCTACTTGACTAAATATTGTATTTTCGCCTTACGCGACTTGTTTTACATTTTGTCGCACACATTCTACCGTACATTTCTACCGTACATTTCCACTAAAAGCCGAAGAAGATGTACAGGACCATTACAAATCTGAGCGTTTCTCGAAGATCGTAAACAATGGGGGTGAGATTCATAAATAAAGTCCCGGAGACAACCGCCACCCCTTTTCTCTCCCCCCCCAACATTCGTTTCAAATAACATCACGGAAGCAGCATGTGACAGTGACATGCTTCAAGGTTTTGATGTTTTTTTGTCGTGAGTAGGATAGTGACGGTACAATGTCACCGACGGGCTGTGTGAATAACTCACGGCGAACATTCCAACGTAATACACTCAAAGCGTTGGTGTGGGAATTTGCAAACACACGCACGCCAGACACTCATACACATATTACTTCATTCGATGAAAACAGACAGGTAGACAGATAGAAAGCCATTCGCAAAAACTTGCACACACACACACACACACACACACACACACACACACACACTCGCGCACACACACGCACACGCACACGCACACACACACACGCACACACGCACGCACACACACACACACACGCACGCACGCACGCACGTACGCACACACACACACACACACACACACACACACACACCTTACACCAAAGAGGTACAAACTCACACAGACCCACGCCCCCACACCTCCCCCGCCCCCCACACGTTTTTGCGCAGATACAGACAGTTAGTCAGAAAAAGTGTCAGAAAGACAAGCAAGCAACGTGTCTCTATTTCCTATTACCGTTTCCCTTTGTATTAGGACCAACAAACCACGGTCAGATTACAGCCAGCATCGCAATACAAATGCGAGTAACGCGAAAGGAAACGATATTTATACACTCAGCTCAGCTCAGGGGAGCATAATTATAATAATGAAAATGTGTCACGCGCAGCAATACTTAAGCACTCTAAGACCATGCTGCGTGCATAATGCAGTCAGAAGAGCATATATAATGAAAATGTGTCACGCGCGACTATTTTAATGCGCAATAAGAGCATATTACCCAATATTGACGGACTGTGTGATGATATCTTCTGCTATGGTCTGTTGAGACAGTGATATCAAAATCGAGACCGGAGGTCGAGATTTTGATATCACTGTCGAAACAGACGAATAGCAGAAGATATCATCACACAGTCAGTCAATGTTAGATATATTGCTAATTCTCTGGACATTTTGTATTTACTGTAAAGAAATTACAAAAGTATTTGTCTCAGTTTTGGCTGTTCCATATCCCTCCCTCTGATTATTATTTCTTTTTGTTCACTCTTTTCTTGTACTTTTCAGTATTTTAAAATATCTTTTCTTTCAAAAAGTCTTTAGTCACTTGTTCAACTAAATTCTGGGATCATTACATTTTCATATATATTTGTTTGTTTTTAAATTTAGGTGTTTTTGTTTTTGAAGTGGGGAAGCAAAAAAGAGGTCGTCGATATCAAAACTGATATCGACGGAAATGTCGTCGATATCACTTTTGCACTGAGCTCAGTTTTGCCCAATTGACCAATGGAAATCCACGTAACATATGAAATAACAATATAGGGCGCATATAATGTAACAAGAAAACTATATAATAATGAAAATGTGTCACGCGCGACTATATTAACAATAACAATAACAATAACAGCACTTTATTGTCCAGTAAAATATTACATAAAAATGGAAATTTATTTATGCACAATGAGAGCATAGGGCGCACATAATGTAACAAGAAAACTATATAATAATGAAATAGTGTCACGCGCTACTATATTTATGCACAATGAGAGAATAGGGCGCACATAATGTAACAAGAAAACTATATAATAATGAAATAGTGTCA